>NW_028261390.1:52394743-52547851 GCF_051295495.1 Thamnophis sirtalis | reverse complement strand
ATTAGAAAACAGGTATCAGCAAAGCCCAAGGAAAAAAATTATTATTATTATTATTCTATTTATTGTTAATAGAAATTTATTTAAGCTAATTTCGCTTTTAATCTGTTCCACAAGTTTGAAAACTAGTAATTCCTTGGAACTAGTATTTTCCTGAGATTGAAAACCAAATACCCCAAACATTTGAAGTCTGGGGCAAAATTATTGGCTATTTTATTATATTTTAAATGTATTATAGCAAGCATTTTGTTAGTGGACAATTTAGAAATCTTTTCTAAATAAATAATAATGTAATATGTTATACAATGTTATAATTTTCAAGATAATCCAAATAATTTAATCCTGAAAAGTGTCCAAATGAAAAACATCTCAGTTAGGTTTTCAAGATGGACTTCTGTGTGCTATTCTAAAAGTGTTGCCTAAGCAAGTCTTTGGACACAATACTTTAATAGCTTTAATTTTGTGCTGTGTTACGTCCCTGGTTGGAGGGACTTCATGGCTGATACTTTATCCAGATTACCACTATATAATAATATTAGAGCTGAAGTAATCTGGCCAGTTATCATGTTTCAGCAGTTAGCTGGTCCAGTGATTGCTAGGGCTCAGAGAAAATCAGTGCCTGAGCTCCCCACAGAATTATGCATGAATTGAAGGGCATTAAAGAATGATGAGTGGTTTCTGTCCCGCACAAATGACTGCACTATGCGAGATGACTTGGCATGGCTTGACACCAAATTGTATGTGCCTATCATCCAAAGTGAGACATGGTGCACAGGCTACTTCTGCTGACTGCCAGCTGACTGCAATTTGATAGTTCGAATCACACCAGGCTCAAGGTTGACTCAACTTTCCATCCTTATGAGGTAGGTAAACTGATGACCCAGATTGTTGGGGGCATTATGCTGACTCTGTAAAACCACTTAGAGAGGGCTGTAAAGCACTATAAAGTGGTATATAAATTAAGTGCTCTTGCTATGGGACCCTCTCCTACATCGGCTCATGATTCTAAAACTGCTGGTCACTTTGGTTTTGTAAAGACTTTGCACCTGATCAAGTGGCCATGTTGGTGGCCATTGTTGTAAAAGGACATTAAGGCTTATGTTGCTACTGTCCCATCTGCGCAACTGCTAAATGGCCCCCAGGGAAGCCTGCAGGATTCTTACAGAACATGATTAGCCTTAGGGCCCCATGGAAGGAAATATTTATGGACATTATAATGGAACTGCCTGAGAGTGGGAGGAACACAGTCATTTGGGTCATTACAGATATTTTTTCCAAACAAATGCATTTTGTACCCTGCACTAAATACCATCAGCTAATATACTTGCTAAACTTTTTATTCAACATGTGTATAGGTTACATGTAGTTCCTCACTGCATCATCTTGGATAAGGAGTGGAATTTACTTCCCAGTTTTGGCAGGAATTTCTTAAATTGTTAGGCTCCACCCAGGCTACGCTCCACCCATCACCCACAAACTAACAGGACATATGAACGTGCTGATTTGGTTCTGGAACAGTACCTTAGATGTTATGTAAATTATCAGCAAGATAAGCTTCAACAGTAACATGTTAAGCATTGGAAGATGTGCACCAGGCCCATAAGAAACAGGCTGATAAAAAGAGGGCAAAACCAAAAGAGTTCCAAGTGGAGTATATATGTCTACTAAATACTTATGGACTACCAAAAAAATCAAAGAAATTGGGATCTAACTATGTGGAACCATTTAAACCTGATTACCGTGCAATTGGACCTGCCAAAGAATCTTAAGCGAATCCACAGCTTCATGGTACTTTTCTTGCGCTTGAAAAGGTTTCTCCCCTCCACTCAGCCTGCCTCTCTGGTGCCCATTCTTATAGACAGGGAATAGCATTTTGAAGTCAAGGAAATATTAGAGCAAAAAGCAAAGCAAAAAGGGAAAGTACAATACTTAGTGGCCTGGAACCATTTCCCTCCTTCACAATCTTAATGAGTGGATGTTCAAAATATTTGGGCCCCTAAACTCCTTCAGGTGTTTCAGAGGAAATACCCTGATAAATCTGAGCTAAGCAATGTTCCTTAATTGACTTATTTCATTTTGTGATCACTAGTTTAGTTTTGTGTTATGCCTTTTATTCTTTTCTAGGCTAACGTCTCTGTTGAAGGGGGGAATGTCAGCTGGATCTCTAGCATGTGGTTTACTGCTGGTTTGCTCTCGGTTGCCATAGAAATAGGGAAGGGGGTTTTGCCATTTGAGTTGGGGAAGAGAGCTGGTGTGAAGCATTCCTGTGAGAAAGGAGGTTTGCACCCATAAACTGCAGGGAATTGTTTGGACTTTTCCAAGGCCAACCATCCTGGGACTACGGAGACACACAACATCTGCTGAAGAGGTTTTCTCATAACATCACATTGGACACTGATGGGTCTTTCTGGGCTGAACTCTGGGAGGAGGGATTTGGGGTGACTTTCAAGGCATAACTTTTGTGTGGAATTTTCCCAAATCTTGCCTTGCTTTTGCTGCTATCAGTTTATTCTTAGTAAAAGTACCTCTTCTTTAAATCAATGAACTGTGGCTTTTCTTTCTTAAGGTTTGAACGGAGGCAGACCTGATAGAAAGGTTCTGCTTAGCCCACTTCCTATTTCATCTTTCAAGCAGAACATCCTATTTAGCAAAATACTTTTGATAAAATAAGGTTGTTTAGTTCCTGGATAATTTCACTGCATGTTGTATGTATTTCTTCTTTAATTTAGACTTTTTGTTTATTTGTTTAAGATAACTGAAAATCATTTAGAAAAACCCAATAGAAGAGAGTATATACAACTCAAGGTTGAACTATGAAATCCTTGGTGCTCTCTGATTTTGGTCACTAGCTTGCAGACATTTCATAACCTGTCTAGGTAACATGAACAGTGCCAGTGAGTGTGAGGTTTGCTTCCTGTTTAAATACCATAGTTAGTCCTTCTGGTTGGCATGGTTTTGTCCTTGGTAGTTCTTTGATTAAAATATTGTTTTCTGCTTGACTGTCTGATATTAATCTCTGTTTATCTGAGTGTTGGCTGTTGGAGAGGATGTGTTCTAAACTTTTTGTTTCTTTCTTAGGTTATCTCTTAAGAATGGTTTGTAAATATATTTCTTATGTCTGTTGATGGTTGATTATTCTGAATACCAAGTTTCGAAGAATTCCCCAGCATTTTGGGATATTATTTCATCTAGGATGCTCATAGTTTTCCAGTTAAAACTATTTTTGAATCTGTCCATATGTTGTGAAATTAAGTTGTGTTTTCATCATGTCTTCTGCTAGTTGATGTTCATGAATACACTCTGCTAGTTTTCTGCCTGTATATCTTATATGGTGGCTGTTATAGTCATTATACTATATGTTGCATTACACTACATGTCCTCCTTTTGCTTATCTTGCTACCAGGTCCTTTGGTTTACTTAAAATGTTTTGGAGATCTTTAGTAGGTTGGTGTGCTATAGTGATTTTATATAGTGGTTGTAATTATCTGCTGGTTGTTTCTGAGATTTTTTGCTGTATAGTAGCATTATCACTCTCATAGGTTTTAATAGTTGTGCTGTAGTGAGGTGAGTGGTTTGGCACTTTTTGATAAAGCTGTGTGGGTTACTTTTTGTATGTTATATAGGAAGTCTGTAGTCTGAAGGCCTTATCCAGTATGATGAAGGTATCATCTACATATCAGATCCATATTGTTTGTATGGAAGTGCTATCTTTTTAGATGCTGTATTACAGACTCTGCTATGACTCCTAAGAATACTAGTCCCAAGGGTGCTCCTCTGAATTGTTGATATATTTGTCCATAAAACTGAATGTATGCAGTGAGGCAGAGGCTGATGAGGTCCATGATTCTGAGTATTTTTATCTTAAGGTATTTGACTAAGTCAGGTGTGTTGGTCCTTGACTTACAATAGTTAATTTAGTGACACATTCGAAGTTACAATGGCACTGAAAAAAGTGACTTATGACTGTTTTTCACACTTAAAACAAATGTAGTATCCCCATGGTCACATCATCAAAATTGAAACACTAGGCAACTGATTCATATTTATGAGGCTTCCAATGTTCCAGGGTGATGTGATCACCTTTTGCTATTATCTAATTTTGGAACTTACAATAATCAACCTGAACCTACAGTTCAATTTTTTATTAGATGCTGACAATAATAAAGGAATGTTGTGAAATCTCCTGTAAGTTATGCCTCTAAAGTCTGGAATTTGATTAAAGGAAAGAAAAGGAGTTTCAATTCAAAGAACTTTGCTTGGATGAATTATTCATTCTTCGTGCTTATTAAAATCTTGTTTATTATCAATGACAGGTACATGTTCTTGCATTTTGGATAGCTTTTACGAATGTTAATGTACCAAACATCTAAGCTGAAGTATTTTACTGCCTCCTCCAATTATGCTTCATTTCAGTAAGCATGTTTACTGAGAACTCAGCCACACTGAACTCAGTGGCATTGTCCCCTAGTTTGTGTTTTTGGAGTGCAGTTTGAACCTGCTACAGATGGTTGATATTACATCACTCCCAAAGAGTAAAATATGGTTAAACCAGATTGTGTCCATTTTGTATTTTTTACTAGATAAACAACTTGGAAAAAGCAGTATGCTTGAGTTAAGCTTACCTTAGCAATACAAAAAGCCAAGAAAGTATCTCTGAAATTATTCTGCACATAAAAGATGTGCTTTGTTATTTGTAAGTTTGAATATTCTCTTTATTTTATGATTTATCTGATTATCTTTCCTTTAATTATTTCTTTGTCTCGGAATGTTAAGTTCTCTTTTTCTCTGTCCTTACCTTATGTATTGAGCTCTAACAATGAGTTGGCATGAATAATAGAACTAGTTTGCAGGTTGCAAACTAGCAAACCGAGATCAGAGGTTTAGTCTTCTGAGTTTTTGGAAGTTCAGAATTTTTCTCTCATATTCCATGGAGACAGAAGTTCCTTGAGGATGGGTTCCAGCATGAGTCCAAAAGTTTGGAAAACTAAATCTCTGGTTCTGGTGATCAGTCTTGATTGGGTCATGCAACATTATCGTGGACACATATATTTCCCTTCATTCATGAGAGCCAGTTTGGTCTACTGTTGATGGCACCAGTCCAAAAAAACATTATATATAAATTCTAGGCTTCTTTTATGCATGAAAGCCAGCTGGATAACATTGGTCCAGTCACTCGCTGTCAGTCCAATTCATCACAGGATTGTTGTTGTGGGTATTAGTTTATCAATTAATTATCAATTAATTTATATTTTATATCCATGTAGTTCTTTTAATAAAGATTGAAATAGTTTACTATTATATTCTCCTGCAAAGTATAAAATTATTCCTTTGCCATTTTCATTAAGGTAATTACCAACCCTTAACATCTCTCCACATTTCTGCTGTCCAATATAGCTAGGTCTCTGGGATCATCTTCATGTCTTGAGTGACCGTGCTGAGATTATATACATTTGGTGCACCCTCCAGATATTCTCCCATCTTTTTCATGAACACTCCCACCTCCACAGGTTGAGACAGCATTTCAAAACTTCAGAGATATCGTCTACTTACTGCTTACTTTTATTATTTTCTAACATTTATGATAGGCCAAGGATGTATCTAATTATAAGGAGCATGATTCAACTGTGCCAAGAAAAAAATATTGATGATAAGATTTGTTCAATGGGAAAATAGTCTAATTTGAAAATTGGTAACAGAAGCTGTCAGAGACACTGTGTTACAGGAACTTGCATTGAGCAGAGGGATTGGACTAAATGACCTGCAAAGTCCCTTCTAGTCCTTACAATCTATTATTCTGATAGTTACAATAATAGTATGCAAGCAAGAACTGCTGGGAACAAAAAAATAGTAATTGAAAGTAATTGAAAATGAAGAAACTAAAATGCTCTGAGACTTTAGAATTCAAAACAGAAAGTTATATGCCACATAACACTCCAGACTTAACAATTGTCGATAAGAAAGACAAAAAAAGTCTGGGTGATAGATATGGCACTACCTAGAGACAGAAGAACAGAAGAGAAACTTCTGAAGATAACAAAATACAAAGACCTGCAAACTATGGCAAAAGTAATGCCAATAGTAATAGGCACGTTGGATGCAATCCCAAAACAATTGCAGCATCATTTGAACACTATCAATATTAAAAAAAATTAACCACCGGTTAATTACAAAAGTCAGCTTTACTCGGAACAATATAAGTAACATCATCAAACATACACATCTACTTACCCCAAGTACTTGGGAAGAACTCAATAGATGCCCCAAAATGTAATAGTAATAATAGTAATAGTAATAGTAATAGTAATAGTAATAGTAATAGTAATAGTAATAGTAATAGTAATAGTAATAGTAATAGTAATAGTAATAGTAATAGTAAACTTCTTGTTTAGGTTGGGATTTCTTGATTTCTTCATTGAGTTTCAGATTGGTTAGAATTCCCTCTAAGCCCTTTACTTTTTCTTCTAGCAATTCATGCAGTTTACATTCGATACATATATAGTCTGGGTCTTCTGTGGGCATAAGCTGAAAAATGTGACACATTTTGCAAGTCACTGTAGTGACTTGCCATAGTTGCCATATAGTGACAACCATACAAAGTTCAATTGTGCTGAAAAAGTATGAACTTTATTACCAGTTTTTTTCTTTTATGACTATCACAGCATCCCTCTGGCACTTTATAACTAGTTGATATTTAATACCATAGCAGCATCCCATGATTGTGTTATTGCTATTTGCATGCTGCCTATAGTAAAATCTCAAGTTGTGGTCATGTGATTTTAGTGATCGCATTGCTTAGTGATGGAATTGCTAATTTCAATTTCAATTGTGTTGCTAAATTCAGACTACCTGCATGAGGTTTTGAATAGGATAGATACTGATAAGATTTTGAATTATGTTGTTAATACCTATTTCGTAAATAGGTTCAGTGGAAACAACTGTAATTGGTTGTGAGAATAACCTTGAGAGACAGGAGGAAGAGTTGTAGCCTAGATGATTGTCTATTAAATGAAATCTGAGAACACTGAGAAATCTGAGCACACAGAAGGACTTTAATTTGAATGTGCATATCAGAATTGACCCTCATTAGTTTTATGGAATGTAAAGGCATTCAGATTTGCAAGATCTGTTATTGTAACTTTATAATAAAAGTGGCATTATTATTCATGTTTATTAAGTTTCTTGGTCCAGTCTATCTCATGATGACATATAATTTTTGTTACACATTAAAGTTACCCTATCAATTCTTTAGGACCTCTTACTGATATTCATTAGCAATAATCTATACTATTGTTCTAGATTGCCTAGTCAGATTGGTTTTTGATAGATATGGTGACTCAGTTGTTTCATGGAGAATTGATGTCAGAAGGTTATAGCTGCAATTATTCTACTCCATGTCCTAATATGGTTCTATTTTGGACACTATGCTTTTAAATTCCTACCTAAAAAACCTTGGACAATTATAGTTTGTATATTAAATATCAGTAATACAAAGATGTCTTTCTTTTCCCCTGTAATGTTCAGCTACTCATTTCAATGAATCTTTTAAACTGATATATTGAGGCTGTTTTATGATGGATGGCAGGGATAAAGTAGAAATTTTACCCAGAGAAAACAGATATACTATGAATAAGGAAAGTGGTTCCTGGAGCTAATGATTGAGACTAGATAGGATTGTACTTGCCTGAGAAAGCAAGAATGGGAGCAAATGATGATGGATGATTTTCCATCTCTGATCTTTCTGTGCTGAGGTACAAAATCTGAAATAAAACTCTGTATGTGAATGTAATTTACATTGCTATCCATAACTAATTCTCTACATAATAAGACTCCTCAATTTTATGGATCACTGCAGCCATAGTTAATTAAATATGGTTTGGTTTTACTATATGATACATAGTTGGAAGAGTAAAATGAGAATGATTTTTTTAGTTGGATTTTGGTAGTATCTGACTACCAAACTGCCATCATATGCTTGAGCTTCACATCTGCGAGCTACCAATCTGCCATGAATTATGGGGTGGGGGGGAGCCAGTGGGAGAGGGAAAGCTAACTACTCATCATACCTTCAAGAGACACCAACTCAAGGTCAAAATGCTGGGAATGGAATGCAATGGCTCACCACCAGCCCCAGTTGAAGAGACAATTCACAAAACAATGTATTCAAATGCAATTGGACAATAAGGACCAGCAAGTGGGAGGAACTGGGGAAGAATTAGATATGAAAAGTTAACTCAGAAGGTTTGGCATTCTGGCTTTGTTATACTGTAATCCACTTGGCCTTCAGTAAAGTAAACCTTTCACACCAAATTGAGTCTAGGGTCATTCTTGCTTAAGGGATTAAGTTGGGGCAGGACTGACATTAAGCCAGAACTGTGATAACAATCCACATGGAGAAAGAATTTACCATGGGGATTGTGCAACCATGCCGTTTCCTGATGAGGATCAAGAGAAAACGGAGAAATGGGAAGAAGCTGCATCAAACTGGGGGGCAGCAGTGGAAACCAAGGTTGGAAGAAGAATCAGAACCAAAATGTGCCCAGCAATAGGCCTGGTGTAGCCAGCTTGAACCTGGAACCAGGCCACAACAGTGGAGTGGAAACTGATGCCGCTACCTTGACTAGCTGAAAGGTTTCAGGAATCTTGCCAGAGAGAAATTGACCCCAATGGTCCCTGGAGATCAGGAAACTGGAGGAGCTGGTCTGGAGTCTGGACCCAAAGCCTACCAACAAAGCATCATTTGGGCTGAGGGAGACTCCTCTCTACAGAGAGAGGCTCACAGAGTCCATGCTTCCTAAGCTCCTCAAGCAACCAAATTGGGCACAAATTTGAAACCAAGGAATCTTTGCCACTTGACTTATTCCAGCACCACCAGCTCTGGCAACACCACCAGCATGGACCACCCCAGTGGCCAGAGATAAGTGATGTCTACATGGGCTGGGAGTTAAATTCAATGGAGAAATGAAGCAGCTAGAATTCTTCCTTACCCAGGTCTGAGACTTCATGGATCATTATGGCCCAGATCTCCCAGGTGATGAGGTCTATGTCACCAGGACTTTAGAAGGTAAAGCTACTAAATGGATCATGACATTGCATGATGATGACACTGAAGAGTTACACCATTTTGATGCATTCATGGTGGCAATAAGGCAATGGTTAGAGAACTCTCGAGCAGACCAAAGAGCCAAGACCAAAATCAGGACCATCGGGCAAGGGAGACATTCCATCAAAGCATACATCCAAGAATTCCAGAGGCTACTAGCTGCTCCCAGTGGTGGGATTCAGCCAGTTCGTACCCATTTGGAAGAACCGGTTATTAACTTTCTAAGCAGTTCGGAGAACAGATTGTTGGAAGAAATCCCCTTTTGTTTTTTTCTGCTTTACAAGGCTAATCCTGTAAGGAAGGCAGGAAGGAAAGATTCTGGTGTTGTTTCTAGCCTAATCTTTATTGCCCTGCTTACTGAAACCACCTGTCCGGTTAACCTTTATTACATTGTAACAGCTAAGGTGAAGTCCCCATCAATGTGAGTCACATTGAGTTGGCCACACCCACTCAGTCACATGACCACTGAGTCCACCTACCCAGCAGGTCATTAGGGCAGAGAACTGGTTGTTAAATTATTTGAATCCCATCATTGGATAGTACATGCTGGCTGGTAAATTGGAAATTGATCTAACCTCATTCCATAGCACCCAGGAAGGGAACTGTGTCATTTCAAGGCCTCAGAAAGAAGAGACCACCTATGAAGTTTCCAGAAGATGACCTAATTAATTTAGGAGCCTCGAGACAAAGTTCAAAAGAAATCCATACATTTATTAGGATCAACATTCTGGCATATTCTTCTACAGAGCCGAAACTGACTTTGCTTAATTGCATCTGAACTTTAGCCCTGTGTCCCCTCCCCTTTGTCTGGGTCATAAATTACATTCACCAACAAGGTTGTAGAAATATGAGATCCGACTCTGGCCAAAGGTATGCATGGAATCCTCCCTCCAATGCCAATCTGATAATAGTCATGGCAACGCTTTACAAGTTGACACCACCCTCTAAAGGGCCCCCAGTCCTATATGATGCTCCACAGGATGTTACCGATATGGCAATGAAGGCCATCAAGGATCAACTACTGTTCCCCATGACAGTGTTAGTTACTCCACATGGTCCCCTGAAGAAAGGGAAAGCAGCACCATTTTATCCATTTCATTTTTTATTGTGTTAGACATCATTGACACCCATCTTATTTTGTCTGCAACTTTTTTAAAAATTAATTTTGGACATTAACTTATGTAATCCTCCTCCCCCTCCCCCCAAAAACCTTTAAAAATTTGAAGATACCAGCAATTTCCAAGACTTTTATATCCACCTGTGCCACAAAAGATTGTATTTTGATGATTCATGCCTTGTTGTTTAAAAATACACCTATGACATTCTGTACATATTTAGGTGTATATGAAACTGCCTTTAAAAGTACTTTAGATAATCACTGTAATTGGGCTTTTCTGCACCTGTTATTATTTATTATCTTTGCTTTAGTTTGTTTAAAATTGATAACGAAGAGAGGGTATTCATAGAATAAATGAAGCAGAAGGATAATCATGAGGAATAAATGGATATCCCTGTTGTATTTGAAGAAATGAATTATAGTTCCATAATACAATATTTGCCTGGCTCTTTCTTTTGCAGCTTACTGTAAACTAGTAGAAAGAAAGAAAGAAAGAAAGAAAGAAAGAAAGGAAGGAAGGAAGGAAGGAAGGAAGGAAGGAAGGAAGGAAGGAAGGAAGGAAGGAAAGATTGTGCAAAGTGTCAACGTCTAAAGCATTTCCATGACTACTATCAACTTGAGGAGGGGGGTGGGAAATGCCATGCATACTTTTGGCCAGAGTAAAAGTCTCATATTTCTGTACTGGGATGTGAATGTGCATGTCCAGAACCCTGCCATAACGTCCTGTTGGAGAATGTGATTAATGACCTAAGCCAGAGAGGAGGGGACACAGGGGTAGAGTTCAGAGGCCATTAAGTGGGATTTAGTTTTGGCTCCACAGAAGTCCATGCCAAGATGTTAGCCCTAATAAATGAATGGTTTTTTTTTAACCTTGTCTCAAGGCTCGTAAATTAATTAGGCCAACTCTTGGAAACTTCACAGAGAGCCGAAACTGACTTTTAAAAATCAATTAAGATTTCTGGGTTTCCTGAAACCCGGGCTCTCCAAGCACTCCCCCAATATTTGGGAGGCTTGGAGGGAAAATCAGGCAACAGGGGGCTGGAGAAAAAGACTGATTACAGCTGGAGGTATGCGGCAATGCCAAGCAGCGATGTCTTCCCCAGCAGCAGAAGCAAGAAAAGATGAGTACTTTTGGAAATCAACGCAAATTGCCCAGGTAACTACATACTGCGACATCCCAAATCAACTCTCTGAGTAGTTCCAGGTAGCAACAAAAGTCGACAGCGGGCTGCGTGCCAACAACATGAGAAAGCAACTGGACACAAAAGAGAGAGATGAACCTGACCTGAAACCACCCAGCTGGTGGGGAACCATAGCACCACAGCAGACCCTGAGACCAGCCCTCCCTTGAAATCTGCTGAAATGCTACAGATGCGGGGGATGGGCCACATGACAGGCCCCAAACGGACCACCAAAGGTCCAGGAAATCCCTCCAGGCTGCAGACACCCCTTCCCCCCCAGGCGAAAGTGATGGAACCCCAGGCAACGACAATCAGCTGCCTGAACCATATGAAAACAAGGACGAGGGAGAAAATGACCCAATGGTGGGAGAACCAATTCACCCTTTCCTTTTTCCAATACACCTCAAATTCCCCAAAAACAGGAAACAAGGGGATTTTCAAGCCCTAATATACTCAGGCTGCACAAGGTGCTTGATTAACCGAACCACAGTCCTGAAACTGGGGATCAGAGCAAAAAGACTGGTCCACCCGATCTGGTTCGAGCAGGTCGACGGGTCCCTAATGGGAGGAGCCTATGCACCCACCTGACTGAACCAGTGAGGCTAGAGCTAGCAGATCACTGGGAAGTAATTCAATTCATGATAGCCCTCAAAATAACAGACACAGTCATATTTTCCTGGCTAGACAAGTGGGGACTGACCATCTGGTGGCAAGGGGGTACCCACAGACTTAGGATATCAAGGGGGCCCCAACCCCTCCCACACCAGCAAGCAGAAACACCACCCACGCTGGAAACCCCCCAAAAGAGCCTACAAGAACAACTGGCAACCACATCTGACAAACCCCAAGAGGCCAAACTGATTCTGATGGAATATCAGGACCTCACAGAAGTATTCAGCGATGTTCTGCCTCCCCACCGGGAGACAGACTGTGCCATCGAAATCATCCCTGGGGCAAAACTACCCAAGCCCAAACTGTATGCCATGACAACCCGGGAAATGCAAGAGATGCACAAATACATAGACAAAAACCTAGCAAGGGGGTTCATTGAGCCAGCCAAGCCACGGGTCGCAGCGCCAGTCCTCTTCAAAGAAAAAAAAGATGGAACTATGAGGTTGTGTGTGGACTTTCGAGGGATAAATGGGATGTGTGTACACAACCTATATCCCCTCCCCCTCTGCATCTGCAGCGTTAGATAAGAAACACCACTAACTAGTGAAACATATGTACTCATTTATATGGTGCCCCTTCTATCCAATTAGGTAGATTTTGATTTGACTCAACATATAGAGCTGAGATGGCACAGTGGTTAGAGTGCAGCACTGCAGGCTACTTCAGCTGACTGTAGTTCTGCAGTTCGGCTGTTCAAATCTCACCGACTCAAGGTTGACTCAGCCTTCCATCCTTCCGAGGTGGGTAAAATGAGGACCCGGATTGTTGGGGGCAATATGCTGACTCTGTAAACCGCTTAGAGAGGGCTGAAAGCCCTATGAAGCGGTATATAAGTCTAATTGCTATTGCTATACCTCAATAAGTAATAACAAGCTGTTTAGCTTGTTATTTTTGAAGCTGTTCTTCCCACCTACCTCTTTGATGTCAAAGTCAAAGTGCTCCATCCTATGTCACTGTTTGTTTGTCTCTGATAGCTGCCTTTGGAGAATTTGCTTCCATCTGAATGGAATCTGTTATTTTGGAGTGACTCAAAGTACCTCTGTTTGGATTGCTTGTTTTATTTTTTGAAGCTGTTCTTCCCTCCCTCCTTTACATCTGAGTGCATCTTTAAATGCTTATGAGTCAAGGTGCCCCACTGATATTTTGTTTGTTTGTTTGTTTGCTTGCAACACAAATTGCTGGCCTTTTGGGATGACAGTCATTGTATCTTCCGTGCCTGCCACCTCTCATAATAAGCCTGAAAATAGCCA
The DNA here is from genome assembly GCF_051295495.1 of Thamnophis sirtalis. NCBI lineage: Eukaryota > Metazoa > Chordata > Lepidosauria > Squamata > Natricidae > Thamnophis > Thamnophis sirtalis. The sequence goes on along the minus strand of NW_028261390.1, from coordinate 52,534,534 downwards.
TCCAAACTATCCCTGCTAAATACGCACCCCTCATTCATTATGATAGAAAGAATTCTATTGTTTGAGAAAAAGGGAGAAAAATGAAGGAAATGGTAATAAATAAAAAGTAATAAGTATTATCACATAAAGTAGAAACTTTTTATGCTATAGGAATTTGTTCTATTGTAATATGTGTTGTGATGCTGTAAAGGTGTTTTCCTTTTGGCCATTTGGTTGTTGGGCATTTGTGGCACATATGCCTCTGCGAAAGCATATGCCTGCAGTCAGTTGTATCCTTCCTGCATTGGGATCTGGATCTTTCATGGGTCCTTTTAAATGCCATCCCCATTCCTTCCAGGATTTGGCAGGTAACTCAAACTAGCAGAGCAATCCTCATACCTTTTGTGCTGTTAATAGGCCAATCAGGAATAACAAAAGATAAACACTGCCAGAAAGGAATGTCTCTATGTTAGGGTATATGACTGAGTTTTACAATGTAGTTAGATTATATCACTAAACTAATTATAATATTAAGAGTTTTGGCATAAGAGAAGGAGCCTGAGGATTTGTGATCATTAGAAAAAGTCATGATTTTAACTTCCTGTGGCTGTTGTGTATTTTTTTTTTGGGGGGGGGGTGTATGCAAAGGATTTTCTAGCTGGGACCCGAGGCAACTGGATGGAGAAACAAACCCCTGGAGAGGAAACCCGCTTAGAACACTTTCTCCCTCCCTCCCTCTCTCTTTCTCCCTTCCCTTCCTCTGATTGGCTGGCAGTGAACTGTTACCTGAGCCCAAAAGCCCAGGGTGAACTATTTCTCCCAAAAGCCTGTGAGGAAGGGTCTGGGACTAAAGATGCTGGGTCCCGTTGGCCGGCATGAACAGCTAGGGTCCTAACAGTGGAGGTGAGATGGCAGAGGTTAATGGTTGGGGGCAGAAGCCTGAGGGCAAAAAAGAGGTGGCAAAGGGTAGGAGGAGAACAGTCCCATTCTGGTCAGCTGCCACATACAAATCCTAGTGAATGATTTCTAGGTTTCAGTTCAATTCAGTTCAGTTTGACATTTGCTCAAAACTGGAGAGCATTGTTAAATCAATGCTATTTGTCATATTTTGTCTGCTAACAAAACTTCCCTGTATCAATGTAACTATGTAAAGGAACTGATGCCAATAGGTGAGCAGCTATTATAAATCATAATTTAAGAGCAGCTAACCAAGTTAAAATCAAAAGAAGACAAGGGGTTTTTTTTAGTAACAAAACTGTTGTCAGGTTCCAAATAATGCATCCATCCCAAATTGAATTCTGAGGCACTCTTTTTCTGAAAGTACAAATTTATTTACACACACCATATTGGCACTAACTGGTGAAAAGCCAGTACTGAAGTTCCAGGCTTTTCACCTGAATATAAGTTTCAGATTCTCAAGTTTCCAAAACAAACTATCACATTGTCCAAAGAAGATGGGAGCTGGTTGCTTGGTAACTTCTCTCCTCCTCTGGTCACCCAGACTTTGGAATGTGCTTGACTCATCAGCTAGCTATGATTTTATTTATTTATTTATTTATTTATTTATTTATTTATTAGACTTATATACCGCTTCATAGGGCTTTCAGCCCTCTCTAAGCGGTTTACAATTTTTTTTTAGCAAATTGAGTCAGCAACTTGCCCCCACAGTCTGGGTCCTCATTTCACTCACCTCGGAAGGATGGAAGGCTGAGTCGACCTTGAGCCGATGAGGTTTGAACCGCTGAACTGCAGATCACAGTCAGCTGAAGTGGCCTGCAGTACTGCACCCCAACCACTGCGCCACCTCGGCTCTTGATGTTAGGACTGAAAGCTCTATCCTCCTTCAGTTCCAAACTGTGTCAAACTGAATTCATATTAGAATACCCAAAGATACAAACAATCCCACAGCCAAATCAAGTTCACGCTCGACAACTGAATTAGAGACCTAACTTGGGACATGAACCAATATTTGATGGAATTGAGTCTGTAATGAATGATGACAATCTTTAATTCTTTGAAATAGATTGGTACCTAATTTGAATCACAGATTTGGCTATGTAACTTGAATTATTGTTAATGGATGTTGAGATTTTTTTCAATGGAAAATTCTAAGAATCACTGAATAGAGGCAGTTGCTTTCTTAGTGGCAAAACACTTATGGTAAAGACAACAAATGGTCTGTAAACTGATCCAATTTATGTTCATTTAAACACCATGAATATGATTTATGTCTTGTCTCAAAGACAATTTCTTTTTCTTGTGCCAAATCCATCATTAGATGTTGGTGATCATGTTGGCGATCCTATTATCAAAAACAATGATGTAATTAATTTTCAGTGTATTAATACCAAAGTACAGTACCTTGACAATTCAAATCCTAGGTTGGTCGCAAGGTATCACTGTACCGTTTTCATTTAATAAAATGTTCTGTTTCCTGAACTGAAGTTTAAGAAAATGTCCTTTGACTTCATTTAGGAAGTTTCCCAAATCATTTAGAAAAATGTTAAATGGAGATGGCCCAAAATGCAGCCCTGTTGAGCATTCTTCTGCATAACTTGCCTACTTTACTATATTAAACGTGAAGAGTATTATCATACAGAGAATACTTTAGGAAAACATTCTATCAGGAAATTTTCAAGGTTTCATCATAAGCCTCCCATACTTGCTTTATTTGGGAGATGGACAGCATATAAATTTAACAAATAAAATAAATAAATAAATATTATAAATCAGATATTTCTTCGGATAGAGTTTAGATATTTGATCTAGGTCTAGAGATGTTCCACCTTCAATCCTTCTACTTCAGAACCACTATGCCAGGAGGTGTCAAACTGTATTTCTTTGAGAGCTAGATCAGCATTGTAGTTCTCTTCCACGGGCTGGCCGTGTGTGTGTGTGAGATGAGATAAGGGATGAGATATGGGATCCCCTATGGTCTTGTTAATGCAGGAGATGTATTTTCCAGATTTATGAATCAAGCATTCTCTGATCTCATAGATAAATTCATGGTACTCTATATGAATGACATTTTGGCCTACTCTGAAGTTAAGCTCAGCACACAGATCATGTGGGCAAAGTTCTCCATAGACTAAGAAAGAAGCATCTCTTTTCCTAGCCAGAAAAATGCACATTTGATCTGCAAAAGCTGAATTTCTTGGATTTCTATATTCCCGCAAAAGGCATTCAGATGGGCCCTCAGAAAGTCAAGCTGTCCTAGTCTGGCAAGCCCCTCATACAGCCAACAATGTTCAATGCTTTCAGGACTTTGCTAACTTCTACAGGAAATTTATACTAGTCTTTGCTCATAAAGCCAAACCAATGACCCAACTTACTTAAGAAAAGATTTACATTTATCTGGATTTCTACACACCAATTCTACACACCAATGAATTAAAACATTTCACCCACCAGCCCCTCCTTCATCACCAAGCCTGAGGGGAGGATTAAATCAGTGCTGAAATTCAAATTTCTTTTACCACTGGTTATGTGGGTATGGCTTAGGCAGGGGAAGGATACTCCAAAATCTCCATTCCCACCCCACTCTGGGGCCAGCCAGAGGTGGTATTTGCAGATTCTCTGAACTACTCAAAATTTCTGCTACCAGTTCTCCATAACCTGCTGGATTTCACCCCTGGATCAAATGCATCATCAGTCACGAATCCCTTTGTGCCCACAAGAGATCTAAGTCCAGTCACTTTCAATTCCATTGATTCTTATCTACTGTGAATTTGCTTTGTATTAGTATTTCAGATTTTTGTAGACAGCTTAAGCTTGCAATAAATCTTTATACTCATTTAAACTGCCTGGATTTTCTTGTTTCCCTGGTGCTTCACGGTGATCTATGCAACCTATGCGATTAGATTCAAAAACAAACAAACTCTCAAATGTCTCTTGGTGGATTTATGTTATAGTCTTCTATATTACTGTATTAAATGATGCCATCAGGATTTTGCTCTGCCTCCACTACAGTGCTTAATATTTTATATTATCAAGTCTCATAAGTGGACATAACAGAACTAGAGAGTAAAGCATCTTCTTTGCTGTTATCCCATATTTTTGCCCTTTTAGTACAATATCCCACTCTTCCTTAATCAGCAGCAACCTGTACTTTAACTATTACCATATTTTTCGGAGTATAAGACGCACCTTTTTTCCTCAAAAAAGAGGCTGAAAATCTGGGTGCGTCTTATACATCGAATACAGGATTTTGTTTGCCTTCCGAAGCCCCGCCCCCTTCACCAAAATGGCTGTGCATACCCTTGTGGAGGCTTTCAGACAGCTCCTGGGGGCTGGGGAGGGCAGAAATGAGCAATAAATGGGCCAATTTTTGCCCCCCCCAACAGAACTCTATAAGCCTCCATAAGGATAGACATGCAATTTTGTTTGACAAAAAACAGCCTGGTTTTTGCTCTTTTTTGCCCCCCCCCCCCAATCCACCAGAAGCACTCTGCAAGACCCCCGGCTATTCATGCCTTTTATTTGGGAAAAAAAGTCCTGTTTTCACGAAAAATGGGCCGTTTTGGGGAGGTTTGCAGAGTGCAAAAACTTTTTTTTTTCCTTTCGGAAAGCTTTTTAGTTAGAGTGACTAATGAGAATTACATTGATCAAGTGCTGTGCCAGCAGAAACATGTCTTAGGTTGTCAGCGATTTCCTTCTCTAGCACATGGATAAATGCACCTGAAAACATCTACCTGCCTACCTATCTACTGTATTTCTCTCTCTCTCTATCCCTCTACCTACCTACCTACCTACTTCTCTCTCTCTCCCTACCTACTGTATTTCTCTCCCTATCCCTCTATCTACCTACCTACCTACCTACCTACCTACTCTCTCTCTCTCTCCCTCTCTCTTTCTATCCCTCTATCTACCTATCTACCTACCTACCTGCTGTATTTCTCTCTCTCTCTCTTTCTATCCACCTACCTACCTACCTACCTACCTACCTACCTACCTACCTACCTACCTACCTACCTACCTACCTACCTACCTATCTACTCCCTCTCTCTCCCTACCTACTGTATTCCTCTCTCTCTTCCTCTCTATCCCCCTACCTACCTACCTACCTACCTACCTACCTACCTACTCTATCTCTCTCTCCATACCTACCTACTGTATTTCTCTCTCTCTCCCTCTCTCTGTCCCTCCATCTACCTACCTACTTTTTAAAAAAATTGCCTCTTCAAAACCTTGGTGCGTCTTATACTCCAGTGTGTCTTATACTCCGAAAAATACGGTAAATAAGATGTAAATGCAAATTCACCTTTGTCTACTGGCTACTAAGTTCTTTTCTATTTCTTCCTATAAGACAAATTACTATATCATTGTCATCACTTATCAACAAGGTGATATAATTAACAACTTTATAGATATAATAGGAAAATCTTAATTAGAATTAAGGGAATGTGACCAGCTAATAGAACCCTTAGATTGTGAAATAAAACTAGGAGTTTCTCTCTTGTTGTCATGGAGAAAGAGTCAGCAACATAAAAATGCTGACAGGTTTGGTGCTATTTTATCACTTTAGTGAATGTTGTTAAAGCAGCAAAAAAAGAAAGTGAAAGAACAAAGCAGAAATCCATTCCAATGTGATAATGCCAGAAATAGCTAGAGACCACTTCCTCTCCTTCCAACTCTACCTTTACAGAAAGGTAAATTGGGGCTTTTTCTGTATTGAAGAAAATGGACAAAGGAAAGGTTCACAAAAAACAACTGTTAAAAACTGTCACACAAAAACAACTTCAAGTGGATCACTTGGCAGCATACCACATCTCTGCATAGATACTAATCTTCTAGTAGAGAACTCAACCTCTGATATTTGACCCTGTCCTGCTATTGCTAACATATAGTATTTTGCCCCAAACTCTAAATACACATTGGAATAAAGCATGCATAATAAAGATGGTGGTACAGGCAATTTCCTGTGTACTGCAATAAACATGAACCCTGCCTGCCAATGCTATTTCTGCTTATAATGGTAGGAATGCTATGGAGAAGACAGCTGTCCTAACCAAAAGCCCTATCAATTGTGGAGCCGACCGGTGACAGGGGAGCCGCAGCAGAGGGATGAAAGAGCCACATGCAGCTCCAGAGCCACTTGAACATGGGGATGCTGCTGAGATGTAATCAATTATATGGACTTTCCCTACAATCTTTCATCTCAATTTACTTCCAAATAGTATTCTGCCTTGACCTCTAGACTCCCAGCTGAAGATTTTCAAATCAATCAATTAATCAATCAATCAAAATAGTAAAGTGCTTGGTAGTGACTTGATATGCACTGAATTGTTAAAAAAATAATATTGACTGAAGGGCTACCCTTCTGAGTTTAGATATTCATGACAGAATTCTAACCACATTCAAGCAGGACTTATATATTTATTTACAAAATATCATACTTAAAATACAGGGTTTTTGAGACAAAGAGAAACTTTAAAAATAATTAAAATGATCTAAAAAGAAATGAGTTATTATTAAAATCATAATACTAAAATATTTAAGTAATATTTAATGGTTATGAGAAGAAAAGAGAACAAAAGAAGGGGGCTACTTGATTGTTTTTCTTACAGATTTATTGCTTGTTTTCTCCCTTCTTTCCTTCCTTCCTTCCTTCCTTCCTTCCTTGCTTCCTTCCTTCCTTCTAATTACATTACATGTTGTCTTTTGTATTTTCACTTTAACTCCTTTCCATTTACCTTTTTTCTTTATTTGTTCTTTCTGCTGCTTTATTCTTAATTAATAAAAACAAATGGAAAAAATAATGCTATATTTCCACCAAATGTAATATAAATGTAGGATCTAACAATATAGTTGAATGAGAAAATAATCCGTAAGTAATGAAAGAAGCACTTCTGTAACATAAACTTTGCATGCATATTGTTCTAAGCTTCCTGCATTAATTTGTGCTACCTGAAATCTATTAGGAAAACTTTGCTCAATGTCTATTGATTTTATTCTGGATGATTGTTACTTGAGCTAGGACCTTCTTGATTGCAATAACCAGTGCAGATCCCTAAAAGTGATACTGCCATTCAATTGGGAGGAGGGGAACCTTGGAGTTAAATCATTAGCTACATCTGAAACAACTGAGTTTTACAACTTTACAACTGGTTTTCTGTCACTGGGAGACTGAAGGTCCCAACATCTCTGGAGGGAAGTTTATGGTAGCCATATGGGATATATAACTTTGATGTCTAACTAGAGATAGCCATGGGACCGTGTGCTTTATTGACTCCCAGGGCAGAAGAGTTAAGGAAGCATCTTCACACCTGTGTATTGGTCAGAATCTGCATTCAGACAAAGGGGAGGGGTCATTATCAGCTTAATCCCATTTGCATGGCCTAAAGGTTTTCAGATGCTACTTTGCTTCTAATGGTTTCTGTTCTGACCCCCCTCACCTTCTCCGTCCAAACAGATGTACGAAAGAATGTTTTAATCAGTCCAGACTCTTGCTGGCTGTGAGCCCAAAAGAAACAAAGATAATCGCTCTAGCAAAAGTCCTATAACTCACGCAGCACTGCAAACAGGCTTCTCTCATCAAGCCACTTATCCAAGTTGGCTTCTCTCGATTTGTGAACGCAAACGAGAATGTGAACGTTGACTCCTGCAACCAGGGCGTGGCACAAACTGTTCCCTTTATACTCAGGAGAGGATCTCAATGAGCAACAGCTGCTCGCAATCATCTCCTAAGTACCCAGTTGTTCCTTCCATCAAGTAACCCTTCGACAGGATGCATCCTGCAACAACTCACGAGTGTTTCCCTGAACACTCCCTCTGATCCAAGGCTCCGCCGCCACCTGGTGGCCAACCAGTCTCTCCTCACCCTGCTTGGAGTCGACACCCTGTCCAGGGTCCTCCACCTCCTCCAAGGCCGACTCATAAGCCCTCTCGCTGTCAGAGTCTGGCAGCAGCCCCAACGGCTTCTGCCGGGCCACAACAGGTTTCCATCCTGCTTGATTAAAGGTTCCTTTTGAAATAATCCATTTCAAGAGTCTTTACTTTCTCAAGTTAGGAGAGGAGCCTTTACACCCAGTATGAGTTTTTATAACCCTCTCCCTGCCCTTACACAAATCTCTTTGTCTCTATTTTGTCCCTGACTTCTCAGGAAAAAAATAAATTGAGTCTCAATCATTGAGCCCAAGTTTTGCTTTTCTCCCCAGTATCCTATTTCCCAAACTGGTCAACCAGATGCCAATGAGAAATCCAGAATATAAACATGGGACAACTGTTTTCTCCCATTGTTGTTTCCCGAGTTAGAAACATACTTCATCTAATATATCACAATTGCAATTGGAAAGTATGAGTGGCCTTGTCAAGTCCTCACTTTAAAGTATTTCAGTTCAGTTGAGAAGGTGAATTGTATATTCAGAATTCAGAGTACCTTTTCATTCTGAACTTGCCCTCTCTTATTTATTTGAATGTTACTATTTTAAAATAATGAATAGGGCAAGCAGATCAAATATGCAGAAATGAAGATAACTACTATGTGGCAGCAAAGTATTAGAATTTTCACTTTTTCTTTAATGCTATAAAATAGTTCCAGATTTTTGCAATTCAGAGCTAATCATCAAAGTAGAAGAAAAGTCCTAACATTCTTTTGCACTATGTAATTTTTCATAGGCTAGTGAAACTATCTTTAGCAGCCTTTCACATTGAATTTATTCTTCATGGAGTTCCTGTACAACTATTTTCTCTACTAGTTGTAATTCACTCATACTGTTCTTGTGAATTATATCAGAAGTGAGAACACAGAAACAATAGGCTTAGTTTATTTACACCACCGGTGTTTCAAAGAATGAGTGGGAAAGCCTCCTATGAAGTGAGTTGACTCTAATTAAGATTGCCTTAAGATTCTCTTTGAAAATGTGACTAGCTAAATCAAAAGCCACTGTTTGGTTCGTTGAGTTTTTTTTCTACCCCCCCCCCCTAATTTCCCCTTGAGTGAATTCTGTTCTTTAAATCAATCTGTACAAGAAATTCTATGCTTGGATTGCTTAGTATTCTTTACATTTCAGTCTTAATATCCATGTTTCCTCTAACAAACTCTTTGCTATCATCTGGATTTTTGTACCATAGATAGATAATTTTAAAGAAACTATTAAAAGCATCTTGTCTTGATTCATCTTACTTATTTTCGCAGGTGTATTTCACTGAGGTAGTGGCATTGGGAAGAGTGATGGATGATAGCTATCCTTTTAATTTCCCCCAATACCTCAGAGAGATGCGATATTGGAATTATTTGGGGAAATTAATAACAACTCAATACATAGCATGCTAGTCCAGAAGACAATTAAAGGAAGCATGATTGGCATCAAAAATGGTCTCTGCCAGGGAGATGGATCTTGGTAAGTGCACAAGAAACCTATGATAGCTTTGAATTTTGTTGGGATTAAAGATGTTTTTTGCAGTTGTGTGGGTTAACGTCAGCTGCTACTCCATAGACAAATACTATAAAGAAAATATTCAGTGTTTCCTTGGAGATGTGGGTAATTGTACTTGGTAGAGAAGCCTGTCTTAACTTGCCTTCCATCTCCTTGAATTAGTCCTACTTCCTCAAGTCAAGATACTTTGGTGTTCTGGCCCCCCTCCATCCGGTAATGAACGCAGCACAGGCTTAGCTGTTTGCCACTCTTTATTCACAGCAATTATAATCCTGTTGGCTGAAAGCCCAGACACGGCTCACTGGCAAGACGTTGGTAGCAACCCAGACTCCAACAGACACAGGAACACAAGGCAGACCAGACAAGGAGTTCTCCAGATTATTACAACCAGTTGTGTCCTGCAAGAGGACTCCTCCCAAAGTCTCTTCTTATATACTCTCTTGGGAGGGGCCAAGACACAATCACCTGGACTTGATTATCTCTTATGAGTCTGGGTCCGTAACTGCTGCCTCCATTTCTCTGCCCTCCATTGCCTGGCATCAGGGACAAACTTCCCTTGATCTTCCCCACTGCTCCATGCCTCAGGCACCTCCTGGTGGCCAACCAGCCTCTCTGGTCCCTGCTCTGAGTCAGAACCCTGCCCAGGGTCCTCCACATCTTCCATAGCAGACTCATAGGGGTCCTCGCTATCGGAGGCCATCAGCAGCTCCAACGGCTTCTGCTGGGCCACAACACTTGCTAGTTTACTCCATTCACTCTTATGGTTTGCTACTCTCTGAGAAAATATCCAATTTTTCCCGTCACTACACAAAACTAATCATATATGACAAAAATACATTTAAATTAAGGCATTAAGTACAGAGGATATGTCCAGAGTAGCCAATGGTGACTTTAGAAGTGGGTCCCAACTGAGGTGTAATAGTAGATAATTTTTTTTAATGAAAAATGAAACCATCACAAATATATACTATACAGAATATAACTTGTTTGTGTTCATGTACGTATTATGATAATTGTGCTTTCATAGCTACACTGAATCTTGAAATAAAAGCAAATATATCTTTCTTGGGGGGCATCCCAATGACTCAAGCACCCAAAAAACTCAAGGTAGCCTAGTGTTATTCTGAATTGGGGGTGTGGGTGAAAATGATAGCAGTATGGATGTATCCTAAGTATTGAACTTACAAAAATCCCAATGATAAAAAGTGCTTTTTAGTATATATCCAGTTAACAGACAAAATATGCTTGTCTGACTTTAGGGGAGCTTCAGGTTATTGCATAAAAGTAACCTTAATCAGAGATTCATGGAATAGTTCGCTTCAGTGGTAATGAAAATGAAATCTCTGCTTAACGGAGCTGGCAGCTGTCAATTCTTTTTGTACTTTAACAGATCTGTTGATATACATGTGACCCTCAGTTTAAAGGAAAAAACCCTCAAAAACTGTCAGTTCCCTTGGCATAAGTTGCTCCACTCAATCAAACACTGTTATCAATATTCATACAGTAGGAAAACTGTTTTCCTAGACCCAAAAGCCCATTCTCCATTGACTTGAGTACAATATTAAGGATGGCTCCTATGGAAATGTTCCATAAAGCACATTTTGGTATCACTTGATAGATTTAAGAGTCAATCTTGGATAATATGAACAGCCAGAATCAGAATCTGGCATCTTGCAACTCTATCAGGGTTAGTTGAAGATGGCAGAAAGCTGATGAGGAGCAGGAAAAGAAAGGGGAAAGGGCAACTATACAAGAGGAAAAAGGTGAAATTGAAAATTGTTAGATATTGCTACCGTTTCTAGACAGTAGAAAATAATACAAAAGCCAAGAAAGCAAACTTTAAAAAAACTTTGGCGGAAAATGAATATAGCTACTAGCTCCATGTAATGAACAGAAAACCAGCCATGTGGAAGCAAATGACATTTTCCTACTGTTTCTGAGAAGATACAATCAGAAAATGCCCAAATAGTACTCGAAAACATAAGTTTATCTTCTGAAAATCTGACACCACCATCATGTAAAACTGAGGTTATTTCTGCAAACACAGAGAAACAAAGCATATATAAACATTTTCTGAGTTTATAAATATGTTTTAAAGAATTGCACAATTTGTGCAGATAAAACTCATAATTGGAGCCATATTGCTTGAGGTGACTCGATAAATAAAAATGTAGTTTATTGTACTCCTTTTGCCAAGGAAGCTCATGTATTGTTATTTATTTAATAAATAAAATTATATAGCCACTCAGTTCACACATAAGTGATTCCAGGCAGCTTACAAAATTTGAAAAAAATCCATCATATATTAAAAGCTATAAACCCCCTCCCACCCTGCCTCCCATGGCAGTAACAGCAAATCAGCCATTTAAATGGCTTCATCTTCATTTATGGTACCCAGACCTGCTGACAAAAACATGTTTTTATAATATATATAACTTGTTTATACAGGCAGTTTCATTCTGTGAAATCAACATATTTTTTCCCAAGATTTTTGAAATTTTATAACATACAAAAATTCCATTTTCAATTAAACAGTCGTGTTGTCTGGGTACAAATAGTTTTAGGAAATAGCAGTAGACTATTTACTAAGTAAATAATAATCAAAATATTTACAACAGTATTCATTACAACAACAACAACAACAACAACAACAATAGGAAGGTAGGCCTCTTTCCTGCCCTGGCTGGGTCTGGATAGCTATCTGATGCGGTTCCCATAACTAGAAACTAAGACATTTTGTCCATGCCTCCTAAGGTATTCAGCCTGGTCAACAAATTACCACATCTTCCCAAAGAACAATACTCTTCCTGCTGTGCCCTTTCATTTTTCTGGCCTAGGAAAGTAATGGCCAAGCACTTTCCTTCCTGTGGCTGACCTTCTGGATATATATACATACATAGGCATAAAAAGCAAATTTATGTTTATTGTTTTTACCCTCAACTTTCAATAACCCAAATAATAACCCAAAGAAGGTGTTTAACTTAGATGACTGGAACATCATTCATTTCACTGAAATGTTGCAACTTCCCTGAAATTCTTAAAGCAAATGTAGGAGGATGAACTTCGGAATTTTTTTTTTTTAAATCCTAATGGAAATTGAATCAGCAAGATCTGAGTGTGGTGCAAACTTTTGACTGATTGCACTACAATATTGAAAAGGATGGTCTAAAGAATATACTAGATCTTACTCTTAAGATGTTACTTTGTTGGGCAATTAAACATCTGCAAGCCAACAGCCAAGCTCAGAGAACACTAAGCGTTACAAACTAGAACTAGTGAAGGTGCATATTGCTATTGATGACTATTGAGTATAATTAATATAATGATGGCAAGTACTGTTAAACAGTGAATATTGTTCATCACCCCAAGAATTTACATGAAAAATCATAATTTAAAGTGAACTTTTTTTTCATATTAACACCTCTATTTGTACAAATTTAAAATAGAGAGCCACTCAATTGCCCACCTTCTTCTCTCACTGCATTCCCCCCCCATTTTTTTTTGTTCTGGTAAAGGTAACATTAAACTTTTTTTTCTCTATGTTTATCCAAAGAAAATTAGGTATTTGGAAGCTATTTCTGCCTAACATATGGATTGATGCATGTTTGTGAAACAAGGGACATATTGTAAAATCCAAAGGGTATTTATATATTATTATAGTAGCATTATAAAATGCTTAGTTCAACATGTGTACATTCGATGCATTTCAATTATCTCTTCATGGGTGTTTATTACTGTCATAATAGCATACCAAAATAATTGTAGATGACAGGTTTTCGAATGCACATTCTGTTATATCCATGTCATGTAAGCATATATCTAATTCAAATTAAATTCCTTTTTTTAATTATAGTCTTGTGGGATGGTGGAATAGAATCACTTGCAAAGTGAGCTAGATTACTCAGGCTATGGAAATACTCTTGAGTCTGCATGGTGTAGAATCTTGTGCTTCTGACTTCGCATTTTGCATCACCACATGTCAGAACCATACTTTCCTTGTTCCTTTTACAAGGTATTGAAAGTGGAAGAGATATGACATGTACAGTAACAAGAAGAAAAGGACTCAAAGGTGTTTTTTTTCAACTGGACTTTCTTGTTTTTCTTTGAAGTCATTTCACTTCTCATCCAAGAAGCTTCTTCAGCTCTGACTGGATGGTAGAGAATGGAAGGATTTTCATTCCTTGCAGACAGCTGGTCATTTGCACTCTTTTAGAGAGTCAGTGAGGCTACTTGGAGTTTTATCTGTGTCATCAGGATCACCTGAGTAGTGCAAATGGGTGTGGATCCTTCTTGGAACTGCTGAATGTGCAGTACACATTAATGTATAGTGCACATTAAGGAAGACAGTAGCCTTAACATTAAAGTTTACAGAAAACTCCCACACACAAATCAATATTTATCTTTTTATTCTTACCACTGACTGGAATACAAAGTAGGAGTTATCAGAACCCTACACTTCTGAACCAAAGGTCTGCCTACCAGCAAAAATGGGAAAGAAAATGAACTAAAACACATCAAGGAAGCCCTCAGAATGTCTGGTTATCCCAAGTGGACCTTCATTAAATTCCAAAAAAGACTCATCAGGAGCTCCTCTATAACAAACAAAACAGAGAAACAAAGCAATGTTGTCATTCCATAAATTGCAGGGATATCTGAAAATCTCAGGAGGATCTTCAGTTAACACAATATACATGCACACTTTAAACCCAAGATAAACCCCAAGGACACCCAGACACAAACTGAGCAATGTGGTATAATGCAGTGAAATATGCAGTTCTGTACAATGGAGAAACAAAACAACCACTTTATAAATGCATGGCACAACATAGGAGAACAAACCCATCAGGACTAGATTCAGCCCTCCATCTGCATTTTCAGTAAAAGACAAATGCCACTCCTTTGTGTTGAGGACTCATAAAGTCCTTGAGTTATGACCGGGAGGCCAGCAACAGACCAGGCTGCGCCCTGATTGGCTGAGGCGCAGCATAGCCTGTTGCTAGCCGGCTGAGCCAACCCGATTGGCCAGGGCGCTGCGTCAGCAGTTGCCAAACACTCCTAAAGCGCCCATTGGTCCATCTATTCTAACAGCTTGTATAAATACCTTGGCGCGGAAAAGATACTTTTGAATCACTGTCAAACATCTTATGAATAAACCTGGTTTTGTTTGAAGTCCTGGCTTTCGCGTCTTCTCTACCCTCGATCCTCTAAACTTTGAAGGCAGCAAAGTCCATATTTTGGACAGAGAGGATCACTGGTTTTAAAGAGGGGTCAAAGAAGCCATTGATGTCAAAATTGAACAGCCCTCTCTCAACAGAAGGGGAGGGATATGACATCATTTATCTCCAGTGTACAAGACAGTCCTTTCAGTAATTCCAAGAAGGCTCCAAACCCATTTGCACTACTCAGATAACCCTGAGAACAGTGATAAACCTCCAAGTGACCTCAACAACTTTCTAAAAGAATGCAAAAGACAAGCTGTCTGCAAGAAATATAAATCCTCCCATTCCCTACCATCCAGTCAGAGCAGAAGAAGCTTGTTGGATGAGAAGTGAAATGTTTTCACAGAAAAACAAGAGAGTCCAGTTGCTTCTCGAAAAAGCATCTTTGAGGCAACCACAACCTGGATGACTGAGGATCTCCATGGACAAGAAGAAAAGGACTGCCAACTGAGTCTCCTTCTCACATGTAAAAAGATAATATTTACCTTAATGCATTTAAATTGAATGATGATGTTTGCCTTGTTATAAGCTTAGTCATCTCTCTATATTAGCTATAAGATGCAATATAAAATAGATAACTGCTCAAGGGTGCTGGATTGAAGGAACACTATTTGCATCAACATGTCTCTGATTTCAGATGCAATCTATAACACATTGCATTGCATTCCAAAATTTTGCCCAGTCTCAACTCATCTAGCTTCAAAATTGGGCTGATGTGACTAATTTTGAATATAATTTTGTTAATGATATTCCCTTAGTTTCAGTATAAACATGTGCAACTTCAGCATAACAAAATAATTTTGTATATATTGTAATATCTGCTAAAATACAATATTGAAAAGCCTGTAAATATTAATTTAGAAAAATATAGAAAACTGGAAATATTTTCTCTTTAATTCAAAATAAAGATTAAAAAAGATCCATGAATCTCAAATTTTCCATATGTTAGACTAGCTGAAAATAAATTTTGGCATTCTATTCATATTTCTTTAGTTATCAATCTTTATTGATTCATAATAGGCTAAATACTGAGATTTTTAAAATATTTTTCTAATCTTATTGCAATATGAAAACATAACTTATTAAATTGGTTTCTGTAAACTACATATTTTTCTCATGTAGGAAAAATATATAGCTGTATAATTTATATTTGTGTATATTTTGATTGAGAAAAATATTTGTATTACCTTATGTGAATTGCATATTGAATATAATACAAATATGTGATAGAACTATACATGACTAAAATATATATTAGATTTTTATTCAAAGTATATGCATATAGATTTGGAATATAGTGTGTATAGGCACACAAAAAGATACATTAGTGTTGTGACTCAGCAGATGTCTGCTGTGAGTCTTTTCGGGATACAAGATTCATTAGGCAGCTGCGGCTTGTGAGAGGCAGGTTTGGAGATAAAAGGATGGATGCTGCCACGCCCTAGTCGCAGGAGTCAACATACGTTCCTTCATATGTTCCTTCGTGTGGTTCCTTGTTTTGTACAACATTGCTTGATTATTAATCGTGATTTATGGAAGATACACTTGGATAAGTGCTTTGGTGTTTCCTGTAACCCTGATTCGGGGAGATTTTGGAAGAAGTGCATTGCTTGTAAGAGTTTTGTTTTGCATTCTTGTCGGAGACTTGTATTGATGTTATTTTTGGGCTTGAAGCCAGTCTGAGCCGAGAACTGATAAAGGAAAGTTCCTTTTTAAGTTTGTCCTTGCGTTTGTTAAGAGCTGTGAAGGGGGGGACAGAACACATTAGGTACCATATATACTGTATGTGTGTGTGCGCACACAGAGCTCTTCTAAAACTATACACATTCAACCTCATACAACCAGAGTAAAATTTCTGCCATACATTTAACTATAACTTCTGTACATTAGAACATTACACACATTTTCAGATTTATTTCACTAGCCTGCATATGACCATTAGAGCCAAGAGATGTCATGGGCATTGCCAGAGAACTCTGGGCAATGAAGGGGGTGTCAGCCGGCAGTGACAGTGGCAACCAAAAGCACATGGATGAGGCCTACACAGCCACCCTCCCCATCACTGTCCATGCCAGTTGGAGGATATGCGGCTGCGAGAGGAAGAGAGGCTGGGTGAACTGGACCCAGAGTCTTCTCAGCTCCCCTCGTCCCAGAAGCACCAACCTCACACTCTCCCCTCTCTGCTAGCAGCCACCCCATTCTCCCTCTACCATGATCCTATATCCCCTGCCCCTGCTATTCCAGAGGGTGGAGGTGGCTGGGAGGCCAGATACTCCCACAAGCTGAACAGGCGGTTGGGAGAGAAGCAATCTGAGCAGTACAACCTCACAGTCCCTGGCTGCCCCCCTCTTTTGGCAGCTGCAGCAGGCGAGTCCAGATGGGGACAAGATGTGGGCTAGGGGAGGGGACTGAGCAGTGGTTCTTCAACCTGGTTCATCTTCCTCTTTGCCACCAACTGTGGCAGGAAGGGAAGGACAGGTGGGGATTGGGGGTGTGGCCAGCCAGGAAAGCTGAATTGCTGCCCAGCCCAGAGCTGCCAGTGGGGATGGGCAAGGTGAGGCATGGCCTGTGCGGTGCACCTGGCTTTAAGTTCTGAGCTCTTTCTTTCTAAAACTTCCCAAAAGAGGAAGGGGAGGAAGGCCCCCACCCAGCCCCTTTGTCCCTATACATGACAGCAATTTACCAGGTCTCAAAAACAGCCTGGAAAATGGCCCAAAAATGGCCCCCCAAAAGGGCTGAAAAGGGGCCAAAATATGGGCTGAAAAATGAGCAAGGCTAGTGAGCGGCCAAAGCAGACGAGGTGAGAAAAAAAGTGGCTGTAAGAGTCAGGATAGGAAGGGTGGATGGGGTGGGGCCAGCTAGTGGTGGGATAGCTGATTCATTGAACTGCACAGAATTTTAACAACTGGTTCACCCGAACCATCCAAACTGGCTGAATTAGGAGCAGAAGTGGTGAATTCATCTATACTTCCAAAAAAAGGCTGCTTTTTTTCCAAAAATATCTTATGAAATGGCTAGAGGATAGTTGATAGGTCTTTGGAAATGCTGAATATAAGGAATGAATGAAAAGTAAAGCTTGAAAGCTCTGATATGATTTTTTTTGCATCTGTTCCTTCATGTCAGTTGAATGGAAATTGCTGTGAGAAAAGATTTCAACTGTGCATGCAATGGAAATCTGCAATGTCTACTTATTTAGTATGGTTTAAACACCATGACTGCATTTTTGATTGCTAAAGGAGTCATTCCAATTGAAACTAACTTACAAATTTATGCTGTTTATGGTGATAGCTATGCTGGTGTTACTACTGTGTAAAAATATATAAAGATGGTAAATTGGAATAGCAAATAGCTGTCAAGTCTGACATTTTTTTTAAAATGTGTGAGTTACATTATATTTATTCTTCAGTATTGGAAGGCTGTAAGATGTCTCCTTACATGCTGAGGGAAGCAATGAAAATTTCAAGAGTTGAAATATATCACCAATAGTTGTTGTGCTATGAGAATGAAGGAAGGAGTTTCTTTAAAACATCTAGGTCAGGGGTGTCAAACTTGCTGTGTCATGTCATCATATGACATAACGTGACTTTTTTCCCCTTTGCTAAACCAGGGGTGGGCATGGCAGGCATGTGACATATCATGTCTGCAGGCCGTGAGTTTGACACCCCTGATCTAGATAGTTAACTAAACATGGGCTCATGACAGATCCAAGCATGAAGTTGACACAGTGAAATCCAATTAATTCTTTATTTGCTTATACCTTACAGACAGAATCTTGCCAGACTAAATATATATACCTTAGATAGATATATGCTGAGAGATTCTAGGGTGTGGCTTTATTATAGACTAGACTTGCACTTAAACCTGTCATTCAAATAATAGACAGATAGAGAAATCCTCTATCATAGACATCCTCCTACATTCAACTATCCTTGTCTCACTGTAAAAACAGCAATTGATGACGGCTTTTCTCACCACCGTATGACAGTAGTTCAGGAAACTGACTGGGGAATTTACCAATTCCTTTTATTTAATTTTTCCTGCATCAAAGTAGTAAATACAGCATAATTTGGCTGGACTAATTATTATGGCAGAATAAAGTTTACCATTAGTTTGTACAATTTATGTCAGCATACTTTTCTGCTGACTCAAGGACTAGATAAAAGCAAGTTAATGCAGCCATGGGAAAAGCTTTTCAACTGATGCTGAACAATAAAGCAGTGATCTGAAATCATGAAAATCTGCTTGTAGCAGCTGGTATTATGTTGCCTTCAGGGATTTATAGGAGTCTGTTGCTTGCTTGCTTACTTTTTTTGGTTGCTTATAACATGAATGTATATTTTTGCTCTCATTGTTACCAACATCATTTTTTAAAAAGAGTATAGTTATCCCTTCTGTTGAAAAATGACTGAACTTTCCAGTAAGCATATGCTTACTGAATAATTAATTTAAGAAATTAATGTAGATTTTTAAAATTCTGCAATTTTTAGACTTTTTCTATTTTTTATTACATACATTAATCTTGATTCTTGAATCTTTTATTACATAGAGCAGTTATGATTCTTGATGTTTCCAGAAGTCCAAACATGCTATTTTATTTTTGGCAGTTCATAACAGGAAGTAAATATCTATGTGATTTCATTCATTTTTTCTCTTGGAAGAGCTGGATAAACTCTCTTAGGAAAGTAAATATTAATTTATTATTCTTACATTTTTGTTATATTCCGTAGCAAAATCACCTTTGACAGTTCTCACATGAGAACCAAAACAGGATCCTGCAATACATTAATTAACTGAAGCAAAAAAAAACAACCATTTAATTTAAAATAGTCTTAAGTGTTATTGTTGACTTGTTGGTTAGAAAGAAAAAGATGGAATGTTTATCTTTTGAACTTGAGTGAATTTACAATTGAAATGCAGTAGAGGATAGAAACCAAGTCCCAGATTTCTGGGGAAATCATTACATTTCAGGGTGGCAAAAGGCACTTCAGCAGTGCCAGCACTACCAAAGGTGAGATTTCCAAAGACAAAAGCTTTGACATTAGTCCGCCATAGAGATGTTAGAAATAATGAGTTAAGACTTGGTGTCATGGTTAACTCTCTATGCAGCCTGCACACAACCACACAACAATAATGGGAAGCATTAGAATGTGAGGGTGGTTTGGGAGGGAAGCTCTGGAATGCAAGTGTGCCATATAGAAACCTGAGACAGTTCCACCCCAAGGTCAATAACTCTAATAACATCTGAGGCAAACAGATTGTTCTCAAAATAACTCAAGGGCAACTGATTGGACAATGGGAAGTCCGGTGGGGGTGGGATTTATCTTATGATTTGACTTGTGAAATGGTGGGATTGGCTTTCCACTTCTGTACTCACAGGGCTTTTCAGTAAAGTATACTCTTAGAGAAAAAGAAATGTCTTAGTACTTTCTTTTTCTGGCTAGCATATTGGGATGGTACTTGCAGTTTAATCAGGAGAAATTCTTGGACATCTTGGACTGGAATAGATTTTGAAAGCATGCTACCAGGAGAGCTGAGAACAATTTCCCCAGGGTGAGATATTGGCTGAGCATTTATGAGCAATATGTAAGGCTGGTTTATTTAGGTGAGAAGTACATCCCAGGGAAGGGATTCCAGATTTAATTGGCTGTCAATATATTTAATCTGCTGCCTCAACATAACTGTTACACACTTGTACCCCAGTTTTGATGAGTTGTGTTAATAAAAATGGAAGGATCTTCACTTTTTCATCTTATTACTTCTGGCCAGGATAATACAAAATTGTAAATAAGAATCCCAGGTCTGTGAACTGTATATCCATTGGTGTCAATCCTACTGTTGCTGGCCTCACAGTAAACAATTATATTTGTGTTAGAAATTCTGTACATAGCCCCACAGAACAAACAATACAGAGTCCATATGGGCTTTTTCTGCTTAACTGAAAGAAGGAAGCAGGAAACTTTATACAGAAAAAAGACAGAGTTATACCATACATCCGTGATGGCAAACCTATGGTACACATGTCCAAAGTGGGACACGAAGCCATATTGCCCAGCAAGTGTGGCCTTGCCTGTTTGTCTTCCGGGTTTCTGGTGTGCATGAGCATGCAATGATCAACTGTCCTTCGCGCACGTGGCAGTGTTGAAAACTGGTATCGACATGTGTGGCGGCCAGCTGATTGTTATGCGTGCATTTGCGCTAGAACCCGAAAGTTTGGCTTTTCCAGAGTATGGCCCTGACAAGTGCATGTACACGTGCAATGTTTCTGTGAGACATTTTCGGCACTTGGTGTTGAAAATGTTCACTATCACTGCCATAGATACAACTACAAACTTATGTACACTGCCATCTACTGGTTCAATACTATTGTAATTGTTGCAATCCAAAATATATGAATAATATATTCCAACACCCACATGTAACAAATACTGCTTAAACTAGTCCCAATTTATATCGGAGTTCTATAAATCTGTTTCTTGTAAATGGTTTTATCAAAGCATCTGCAATAATGAGGTAGCTCTGAAAGTGTCCATGTCTGCAGCTTACTCTGTTTCTCCAAAAATAAGACCTCCCTGGATAATAATCCCCAATCGGGCTTTTGAGTGCATGCACTAAAATAAGCCCTTCCCAAAAATAAGACCTCCCCAAAATATTGCAACACAGCAGCAGCCATGACATGACTATGCTTACTGCCTCCTGCACCTCAAAAATAATAAGTCCTCCCTGAAAATAAGGCCAAGTGCTTATTTCGAGGGTCAAAAGAAAATAAGATCCTGTCTTATTTTGGGGAAAACATGGTACTAAGAGATGTAATCTCTTCATCAGCAGCTCTGATCCACTTTTGTTTCTCATGTATTCCAAATCTTTGCATCTTATCCCATGAATCTGGCTCTGGTTTTAATGGTATGTGAGCAGCCTAGAATAGACGTTTGGCTGGGATGCCTTTATTGTTTGTGGTGGATTTCCTGACTGAAGCCTCTTGGCCTGGTTTCTTCTTTAACAGTATTTGGATAGTCTGCATTAATTTCTATTTCTGTGACACTCTGTTGCTTATCTTCATGTTTCACTGATGTGAAATTTCCCTTAGTTTGAAGTGTTTGTATTAGTTCATGAAATTTTGAACACACTGAAGTTTCATCCACAATTATACATTTATTGATGATTATCTTGCTTGTGTCCTGGTGTAAAATTCTGTATCCCTTTTGAGATTCCTTGTACCCCACAAGTACACTTCCATTTGCGCAAGCATCCCATTTTGTATGTTTTACTTTTGAGATGTGCACATAAACTTTGCTTCCAAAAATTTTGAGATGGCTTAAATTCAGAGCTTTTCCATTCCATAGTTTATATGGAGTTTTCTCAGTTGATTTTCCTGTTAGTTGATTTTGGAAATACGCAATATTAATTGACTCCCCCAAGTATGTGGTTGGCATATTGCAGCAAACAGCATGTCTTTTCCACTCTCACATAGAGTATGGCTCATTCTTTCTGCAACCCATTTTGTTCTGTGTTACATGGCACATTAGTTTGAAATAGTATGACATGCTTTCTTAGAATCACCTGTGTGTTTTCATTTATATATTCAATTAAAAGTCTATGGAGATTCAGTTATATATTCAGGTCCATTGTCTGTGTGCAAGACACTTGTCATTTTGCCAAATTTGTTGCTGACTTGAGCCAAATACTGTTCAAGTTTCTTTGGAACTTCACTTTTGTTGTGTAACAGGCATAGTGCAATATACCTGGAGTAATCGTCTATAAAAGTGAGAAAATGCCTCTTCTTCCCGGGAGTTAATTTTTCCACTGGACCGCAAAGATCTGATTGAATGAAGGCCAAAGGGTTTTTTTTTTTAAAGCTCTGCTATTATTCTGCTTTGGAAAGTCTTTTCTTGTCATTTTTCCAACTGGTTCATTGTTTGATCACATGGATTATTTTTATTCCACTTGCATAGTCATTCTCAATTCATTTCTTTATTATATCAGGATTTATGTGCCCAAGTCATCTGTGTGAATGTAGTTTGAATGTTTTTCCTCCTTGGCAGTATTAACCACCTCATTGCAGTTTAGCTAATATAGTTCATCTGCAATTTTATCAAGATAAAGATATTCTTTTTTGTGATGGCACAACTGTCCCTTGGAAGTTCACTACATTGCCTTACTTTGACAAAATATTAGTTTTAAGAGCACAGACATACAGGACATTTTTCACAAATACAGTATCCTTCTGATGACACTCTGGGAAATAGGACAGTAAATAAGACCATCTCCTTCTGATTCCGTTATTTGCCCATTAGCTGTGGTAATTTTTTCTGTTTTACTCTAGTAAAGGTGAATAAATAAATTTCTGTCATTTGTCATGTGACTCACAGCTCCTGAATCTCCACACCATGCCTGCAAAGATGAGGTGCAACTTTTGGATTGAAAAACATATTCATTGTGTGAAGCAAAATCAGTTTTTTCCTTCACAGTTTTGGTCTTTTATAGTTTAGTTTGTTTTAGTCTAGATTTCCAGATTCTGCCATCTGCTTTAAATAGCCTTGTTTCTTGCACACACAAAAATTCACAAGTTCCTGAGATCAGCAGGACATACTCTTCCCTGTCATTGTCTCTGCAGGACGGTTTATGTCCAAAAAGACCGTCCAGCGACAAAAGTATTGACTGCGATCCTGGAGCTCCAAGATCACACATCGTGTCGTCGCGACACTAGCAACGTCCCTGATTGATCCAGGAGAACTTGCCGGCAATAGAAGGGCAGCCACTGAAGCTGTGACAGCTCTGGAATGGGAGGAAAGCGGAAAGAGAAAGTGTGCCATTTGGTGAGGAAATTTTATTATTAGACAAGAGACTACCCCCAAAAAATCAAAGTTAAATTACATTTGAAAACAGAAGAAAGTAAGCGGCTAAATTAAGCTACGTTAGACAGTGTGTTATCCTTGTTTTTTTAAAAATCTTTTTTCATGGATGGACCTTTTGCAAATATTTCCTATTTTTTAAACTGAATGGATTAATTTTTCTTCTACTACTTTTTATTTCTTTTTATATACCAATGGATTACGATTTTTTTCCTTTATTTTTACAATGCTGGACTGGATGGTTTTTTTCTCCATTTAAGAAGTTTTTTTCTCTCTGTAAGTTTGGATTACAAAGAAGATATTAAAAGAAATACAAAGAGGTCTGTAACAATAGAAGGAAAGGAAGTAACACTGCACTTGGAGACTGGAGGCTGTAAATATTGTTTTTTTTCTTCCCTTTGATCATTTGTTTTACACTTCTAGGTCTCTCAGTTTGTTTACTATGAGTGATAGTGGGAAGAGCACGGGTTGTTCATACAGGTGCTCTTCAGGAGCTCTTTCAATAGCTGGAGTGGAGAAAGGAGAGACGTTGACTTTGAAAGATTATAAATGAACTTGCTTCAAATCTAACCAAAAGCTTTGAATGTTACAGTGGCAGTGTTTAAATTGGAAAATGGTGCAACAAGAAAAAGAAACCTTAACATTGCAAATGATTGTGTTTGGAATTCAAAAGATCTTAGAAGTAACAGAAAAAATTGAGAAGAAATTGGAGAATATAGAACACAGCACAGTAAAATTTGATGGAAAAAATTGAGGATGTTTATCAAGTGGAAAAAGTGGAGAACAGAGTTGTAAAAATTCAAGGAAAAAATAATCAAAGAAACAAGAAAACTGTTGATATTGATAGTAAACTGAGACTGGCTGGAAATGAAAAGAGTGGAATATGGAAAGGGGAGATAGATGGACTGGAACTCTATCCCAGACTTCAAAGTACAGAAGAAGAAAAGAGAGAGAAAAATTGATGGAAGTAAGGAGAAAAGTTTATCAGAAGCATGAGTGATAACTAAAGATAAGCTGATTGAAGAAGGAAATGGAGGGTTTCGAGTTTACATAAGAAATGAAATGAACAATAACTTGCGAAGAGAAGTCTATATAAGACTTACCAAGAAATTAATCAGAATGCTAATGCTACAAATGGCAAAAGACATAAGACTGCACTATTACTGGAAAGACACAGGTTGAGGTAATAAAAATTAAGTAAAATTTAGTTAAATTTAGAGTATTATGTATAAAATGGCTATAGTTAAATCAATGATTGATAATGATAATAATGCAAATATATGTATTGGTTTGTTAAGAGGAAATTCTATATAAATTGCAAATGGAGACTATGAAAGGAAGCTTAGAAATTAAACATAATCATTTTTTTTATTTAGAACATGTAATAAAGATGCAATTTTATTGTAGGATGTTGGGAGGAGTTAATGGAATGCCATTATGTGGTTTTGCTTTAAATTGGAATATTCCATATAAGAGGATGTAAAAACAATTACAGTCAAATGAAGGCTGATGTATGATGAAAGTAAGGTATATAAATACTGCATACGTGATTTAAAAATATGTGATTCGATATGAATTATAGGTGATGACTATGGAAGGGATGCACAGAGTTTAACAAACCATCACACTTTCTACAATTTGTAATGAAAGATGTTTTTGTGCTTTTTGTTTTTGCCTCTTTGTGTTCATTTAACAAAATTCTTCAAAAAAAAAACCATTCACATGTTCTTGCTGCATGTTACTGTTTTTATTTCTATTTTTCTATTTTTCTTTAAAGCAGACTCTGAGACAGAAGCACCGTCATGCTTTCTGTTTTACATTTATATTCACCCATAAGCTTGCCCTTAACATATCCCAATGTCAATTCATCAACTGGATGTACATCAAGTGCTGTGACAAGCATTTATAGCTGTCTGGCAAACCATTAAGTAATAGTGCTGTAACATGAAAATCTTTTATTTCTTCTCCTATACCTCTCAGACTTTCAATCATTTCCAAGGTGTGCCTTATGTAATCCTACATATCCTGGCCGTTCATCACCTTGGTTTGATTTGATTCTAATCAAATACAGTTTCTTGCTAAAATTAGGTCTTTCATGCACTTTTTATAATCTTTACCACATTTCTTTAGCAGCTTCACACTTAACATACAGCATATGTATGATCTGATCATCTTCTGTGCTGAGAGATTGTGCTCTGAGCTTTCGGAGCTTTCTCAATCCACTCATCTGAAGAGTGTTCTAGCCTAGCTTCATTTATACCTTTCCATGTACCTTCTCTTATTAGCAGCATCTTCGTCTTGAATTTCCAAGACTGGTAGTTCTGATTTGTCAGATTTGAAAATGACAGCTTTGTTACAGCTTTGCTACTAGCCATTTTGTTTTATTCTGCTGCTGTCTTCTTTCTGTTATTGTATCTTGCACTTATTTGCTGTAGCTGGTAATGACTGGGTCCACAACCTGTTAAAAATTCTGTATATAATTCTACAGAACAAACAGTGTACAAGCCACATGGCCTTTTTCTGTTTAATTTTGAGAAGGAAGCAGGAAACTTTATACAGAGAAAAGACATAGTGCAATGACTTCTCTCCTAACTTGAGAAAGTAAAGACTCTTGAAATGGATTGTTTCAAAAGGAACCTTTAATCAGGCAGGATGGAAACCATTAGAGGCAAAGCAGCATCTGAAAACCTTTAGGCCATGCAAATGGGATTAAGCTGATAATGACCCCTCCCCTTTGTTTGAATGCAGATTCTGACCAATACACAAGTGTGAAGATGCTTCCTTAACTCTTCTGCCTTGGGAGTCAATAAAACACATGTTCCCATGGCTATCTCTAGTTAGACATTAAAGTAAGATATCCCACATGGCTATCATAAACATCCCTCCAGAGATGTTGGGACCTTCAGTCTTCCGGTGACAGGAAACCAGTTGTAAAGTTGTAAAACTCAGTTGTTACAGATGTAGCTAATGATTTAACTCCGAGGCTCCCCTCCTCCCAATTGAATGGCAGTATCACTTTTAGGGATCTGACACATAGAGTTATACCATAGATGCAACTGCAAACTTATGTACACTGCCATCTACTGGTTGACTATTGCAGTTGCAATATAAAATACATGAATAATGTATTCCAACTGTTTGAAAACAGGGGATTTGAAATATGTTACTGAGAAATGTGATCTGAACTATTTATAGAAACTGTAAGAATGATATACCAAGTGAACTTGGAGTATAGCTAGGATGAATAAAGTTTTTCTACTATAGAAAAATGATTGCAATGCTGATGCATCGTTTTGGGCATTTTTAACTTCATATTCTCTGTGAATTTTGCATAAATCAATGGCATAAAAACTACATATAGATACTAAAACAATTTAATATTCTCACTAGGGTGGTTATTTAGAATTCAAGCATGTATTTGGGTTGCTTCACAGAGGTTATTGCTTTGGCCTTGTAGTAAATTCTGGGAAACTAACACTGTTTCACCCGCATGCGTCTTTGTTAATTTTGGTGGGTAATAAGATAGGTCAACCATGAGAACAGCTAATGCATTAATATAATAGTTACACAACAATGGGCAGGAATAAGCCTTGCCTCACTCTTTTATTACCATGGATCTTATTGGTATAGTGACTTTGCAACATTTAACTTAAGTTTATGGATGGTAGTAGCAGCCTTTTATATATAGGTGAGTTTTGTAATTTGTATACTAGTAGGGCCTAGGAATCAAGTCAAAAGCTGTTCTAAAGACCACATAGAGTGAAGTGGCTTGGAAGTGCATTATACTGTTATGCCAGATGTTGTAGAATCAAGGCAAAGTAAACAATGGAGTAGTCTGTTCTAAAACTAAGTTGTTTTACAAAAAGTTGTTTAGTCTACATCTTGCTGATGATACTGAGGAAGCTGCTGGATTATAATAGCAATAGCAGTTAGACTTATATACTGCTTTATAGGGCTTTCAGCCCTCTCTAAGCAGTTTACAGAGTCAGCATATTGACCCCAACAATCTGGGTCCTCATTTTACCCACCTCGGAAGGATGGAAGGCTGAGTCAACCCTGAGCCGGTGAGATTTGAACAGCCGAACTGTAGAACTGCAGTCAGCTGAAGTAGCCTGCAGTGTTGCATTTAACTACTGTGCCACCTCGGCTCTTAAATGGTTAGAAGCTTTTGATTCCTTTTTTTTTATAAATGGGCATTATTAAGGCAAGGTCCCAGTCTTTGGAAATAATTGCTTTTCAATCAATCAATGGAAATAAAGAGGCAAAACGATTGATTCCACTAGTCCATGTTGGAGCATATAAGTCTGACTGTGTCATATCAGGGTTAAACTGCTTAATTAAATCTACAATTTAGTACTTGTCATTTTATGCCACTGAAGGACTGAGACATATTCAGTCATATAGAACTCTATTTCAAAGATATGTATTTTATTGCATTTATGTATGTTCAATAATGATCCTGGTGTTTGTTAAGGCTGAGACAGGCAGGCAGAAATAAGGAATAATATGGTATCAGAATATGTCTGGGTGGAGTGTGTAGAGGGCTAGTTCTGTATCTGTGAAGCAAATAACAAGCTGTCATCTGGCATTCTGACATTCTTGTCCAAACACATTGGTGATCAAACCCCATTGGGTGAATATGAAATTTCTGCTTCTATTTAGGGGAATATATTTATGTGCTAGAGTAAGAGAGGACCGTAAAAACTGAATTAAACAGTTGTAAGCTATAGTAATACTAATTTGGGTTTCACCTTATAAACTGTGCATATCTTTAAGAAAACCCTTTGCTTCATTCAAGGGTTGAGTAAAACACTTTCTTCAAGCTGTTGGAAGAAATGTCCTTCTGGGTTTGGCTCCAAGTGGGGAAAAAGACACTGGAGACATGGAGGCTGCTTGGAAAGATGGTTTTAATGGTGGACAGGGCCGCATGGCTTGAATCCTGAACAGAAAAGGTGATCACATGCTTCAATGTTGGTGGAGAAAAAGAGAAGGGAAGGGAAAGCAAGGGAGGCTGAGATGCTAAGTCCCTAGTTTTATGCCCTCTCTGGCCTTTGATTTTGAGCTTGTATTCTGATTGGTTGTCAGACTCCCATGGGGCCATACAGGGGCAACTTTCTAGACTGTGTTTTGGATCCAGGTTTGGTTGAGTTCTCAGATGCCTCAGATAAACAGGTGAGAGGCTTCACAGCATCACCTGATAATTTATCAAAAAGCTTTCTCTTATCACAGTATTGTCCCGTTTTGGTCCCCTTAGAGTGGATTAAAATGCTTCTACTCCAAAGGTTGCATTAATGTTCCAAGTAATGTGGTGGAATAAAATAAGTTAAAAATATAATTTGTCTCTTTAAGTACAAGATCACAAAAACTTTTTTTAAGAACAACTATTTAGAACTTGTCTAAACTTGTTTTCAGTGGCAAGCATTTCCAGACACAATAATCCCTGGAAATCACGCTGTAATGTGCATAAAAATTGCCCAGGTTGCTGAAATTGTTACAGAAGTAATATGGTTGATAAGCAAGTTGGGAGGGAAAGAAAATCCTCAAGTACATCCGCATGTGGTCTCCAAATTGCTTTTTTATGGCCCTTAAAGTATTCAAACATAAGCACTAAAAATCAGCAGTATGGTCTTTCACTATTTTAAGATTAAAAAAGAGTTGAAAACTGTAGCATAAGCCCCATAATAAACTTAATACAGTTCTTAAAAAGAAAGCAAAACCAAAAAACTCTCTCCCAAATCCCAGAAACTTTTGAAACTCTGCCCTTATGGTTTGAAGGAGAATTTTTCAGCCAGAGTTTGTTTCAACCAGAGACAAAGACACAATTACACTGAAAGACACATTGGTTTATTGGGCAGAAGTATTCAGAGGTGAAAGAGGAGAAGCCTAAAGAGAGGTGGAATTACAAGTTATCTTTATAGACTGATCTAAGTCATACTTTTATCTGATTGGTTATATTGAATTACAGATATTTATTTGTTATGCAATAGGCCATGTGAATGATGTGGTTAATATTCCTGATTGAATTAATGCACATACATTTTGAAATTCATAGGGAGATGGGAAGAAACCGGGTCTCTCTAATACACTAGATCCTTTAACTTAAACAAAAGAGTCTAAAATTTAGTTTTGTTGGAAGAACAAAACTCACCCCCTCCCTATCCATTTCACAGGCAAAAGCCTCTCCGGACCTATATGCAAAGTCATAAAAATTGCTTGGAAACTCTTCATCCTAGATACAATGAAACTAACAAAGTGCATTGCCCCAAGAAGCCAGCCAATACTGTGAATCAATAAGGAAACAACCTCCTCCCTCAAAGATATGTAAATCTCCAATAACAATACTCATACAAACACGTACAAAAGATCAGCATATCTCACAGGGTGAGAGATGACTTTCCTCCCCAGACTTTACAGGTCCTCAAGGCAAGAACACCTCAATCAACAGATCTATACAACTCACAATCAAAGCCCACTATTACTATAAATATATTCTGATGAAGCATTTAATAGTGAGTGCCATACCATGTGCATAAATCATACAAGTGTCAAAAAAATAGGGGCAGTCAGGCATTACACAGGTTATGTAGATAGTAAACACAGGGTCAATCAAAATGGACTCAAATGTCTATATACCAATGCACAGAGTATGAGGAATAAACAGGGCGAATTAGAAATTCAAGTAAAAGAGGGCCGATATGATATTGTTGCCATTACAGAAACTTGGTGGGATGAAACCGACAAATGGAACATATAGCTAGAAGGATTTAAATTATTTAAAAGAAATGGACCAAATAAAAGAGGAGGTGGCGTTGCGCTATATATAAGAAATAATTACCTCTCTACAGAAATAGAGCACAACAATGATGAGAACTATCTTGAATGCATTTGGGTCAATATTAAAGGTTGGCGGGGGAAATGACATTGCTATAGGTCTATACTACAGGCCACCCAACCAAGCAGAGGAAGTAGATGAACTTTTTGCTAGTCAGCTAACAAAGGTATGTAGGAAGCACACCACACCAATAGTAGTGGAGGATTTTAACTAACCTGACATCAACTGGGAAACAAACTCTGCAACAAGTGGAAGATCCAACAGGTTCCTAACAAACCTAGCAGATAACTTTGTTTCCCAAAAAGTAGAAAAATGAACAAGGGGATCAGCCATATTGGACTTAATTCTCATGAACAGAGAGGAAATTATAGAAGATGTTGAAGCCACAGGAACCCTGGGGGCAAGTGACCATGCAATATTGGAATTCAACATTATGCAAACACAAGTAGTAGAACAAAGTGAAATTAGACTTTAAGAAAGCTAATTTAAATAAACTTAGAGAAAGCTTGGGAAAAATTCCATGGATGAGAATCCTCAAGGGGAAAACAACTCAAGAAACTTGGGAAATTTTGAAAAATGAGATTACAAAAGCCCAGTCTAGCACAATATCAATGAAGAATAAAAATAACAGCTCCCAAAAGAAACGAGCATGGCTGCATAAAGAACTCTCTGACAAATTGAAAGACAAAAAAAGATAAGTATAAAAAGTGGAAAGGGAGGGACATAACTAAGGCAGAATATCAGCAAATAGCCCGAGCATGTAAAAATGAAGTGAGGAAAGCTAAGGCTCACAATCAAGAAAGGCTTGCCACAAAAGTAAAAAATAACAAAAAAGCTTCTTCCAACATGTTAAAAAAAAAAGTTAAGGAAACAATTGCTCCATTGCTGGGAGAAAGTGGCAAGAAAGTGACAAGCAACAGGGAGAAAGCAGAATTATTTAACTCATGTTTTGCATCTGTCTTTACACAAAGGGATAAAACAATCCAATCTATCAAAAACAGCAACACAAAAATCAGATTAGAAATACAAGTTGAAATAGAGAAGAAAATGGTAAGTGAGCATCTGTCTACCCTAGACAAGTTCAAATCACCAGGACCGGACGGATTACCCCCCAGGGGTCTGAAGGAACTGGCAGACGAGATCTCAGAACCACTGAACTATATCTTTCAGAGATCCTGGAGCACCGGGGAACTGCTAGAGGACTGGAAAAGAGCTGATGTGGTTCCCATCTTCAAAAAAGGGAAAAAAACAGATCCAGGAAACTACAGACTTATCAGCCTGACCTCAATACCAGGAAAGATTCTGGAAAAGATAACCAAGCAACGAATTAGCAAACACCTAGAAGCAAACAAAGTAATAGCCAAAAGCCAACATGGGTTTGTCAAAAACAGATCATGCCAGACTAATCTTATTGCATTCTTTGATAATGTGACAAAATTAGTGGACCAGAGGAATGCCGTCGATATAGTTTACTTGGACTTCAGTAAGGCATTTGATAGGGTAGACCATAACCTACTGCTAGATAAAGTAGAAGAATGTGAGTTAGACAGCATCACCACCAGATGGATTTGTAACTGGCTGACGAACCGCACTCAATATGTAGTCCTCAATGGAACTGCATCTTCATGGAGGGAAGTATGCAGTGGAGTACCCCAAGGCTCTGTTTTGGGCCCAGTACTCTTCAACATCTTCATCAATGATTTGGATGAGGGAATAAATGGAGAACTCATCAAATTTGCATATGACACCAAGCTGGCAGGAATAGCCAACACTCCAGAAGATAGGCTAAAGATACAGAAGGATCTTGACAAACTTGAACATTGGGCACTATTTAATAAAATGAAATTCAATGGTGAAAAGAGTAAGGTTCTACATTTAGGCAACAAAAATGAAATGCATAGGTACAGTATAGATGATACCTTGCTCAACAGTAGTAACTGTGAAAGGGATCTTGGAGTCCTTATGGACAACCATTTAAATATGAACCAGGAGTGTGCAACAGCTGCCAAAAAAGCCAACACAATTCTAGGCTGCATAACCAGAGGGATAGCATCAGGATCACGTGAAGTGTTAATATCATTTTATAATGTCTTGGTAAGGCCACACTTGGAATACTGCATTCAGTTTTGGACACCACTATGTAGAAAAGATGTAGAGACTCTGGAAAGAGTGCAGAGAAGAGCAACAAAGATGATTAG
This sequence comes from Thamnophis sirtalis, assembly GCF_051295495.1. Classification (NCBI taxonomy): domain Eukaryota; kingdom Metazoa; phylum Chordata; class Lepidosauria; order Squamata; family Natricidae; genus Thamnophis; species Thamnophis sirtalis. Next base: position 52,502,080 of record NW_028261390.1, on the reverse strand, counting down.
GGGACTGGAAACTAAAACATATGAAGAACGGTTGCAGGAACTGGGTATGTCTAATTTAATAGAAAGAAGGAGTAAGGGAGACATGATAGCAGTGTTCCAATATCTCAGGGGTTGCCACAAAGAAGAGGGAGTCAAACTATTTTCCAAAGCACCTGAGGGTAGAACAAGAAGCAATGGGTGGAAACTAATTAAGGAGAGAAGCAACTCAGAACTGAGGAGAAATTTCCTGACAGTTAGAACAATTAATCAGTGGAACAGCTTGCCTCCAGAAGTTGTGAATGCCCCAACACTGGAAGTCTTTAAGAAGATGTTGGATAGCTATTTGTCTGAAACGATATAGGGTTTCCTGCCTAAGCAGGGGGTTGGACTAGAAGATCTCCAAGATCCTTTCCAACTCTGCTATTGTATTGTATTGTATCTTTCTTTTGCTTGATATACCGCATATTATGTTGTAAAAATAAACTCTGTGTCTGTTCCATGCAACTTGACCTCTGTGTTCTTCAAAAACATCCTGTCTGGATTCAAACCCCAAACTTTATTCTAACAGTATCTATCTAAGATTTAGTATCTACTTTAATGAAGATCTATGTAAAAGTCTTGAGTTCCCAGGCTAATTGTTAATGCTACATGGCCATGTTTGCATTCCTGTAGTTAACAGATTCACTTTGTAGCCTTATTACTTTTGGTGCCACTGAGAATATCATGCACTAGATTACAAACTAAGTTTGTATTACTGTTTATTTAAAGAATGTATGGATTAGTTTCTAAAGTTGACACTTCCCTTCTCAGTGCTTATTGATTTTCAACTACCAAAGAGTTATCCTTATGTAAGGATAAAATAAGCTATAAAAATGTACCACTTTTCTTGAAATTGAATAAATAACACTTTCCAGTTTTGCAATGGACATATGTTTCAAGAAATGATTACCAGCTTCTTTTAGCTATTAAACTGTTTACAGGTGCACCTGAAAGATGCATGGCTTGGATCCTGGTTATATGTTTACCTGGCTTGAAGTTTGCTTATTTTCATTCCACTTAGACTCTTTACATCCTATGGAGAGTACTAATGAGATCCCTGCCCCATATTAGGTACAATGGCAGGGGGATCAGGGGGATCAGGGGTGAACATTTTCTGCAGGAGCTCCCTTCTTGTGAAATGTCTTTACCTCCAATATAAAACTGCACCATCATATATTTAAATTTTGACTTTTTAATTTACGCTGGGTGACTGATGCAAGGATGAGAGATGTATTCTAGCTGAGATAGATCTATTTGTTTGGTATTGTAGCTTAATGATGTTATTATCACTTCTGGTAATGTGGGGGGAAATTGTTAAACTTCTTATGAGGTCTTAATCTTGTTGAATCTTGCTATTCATCATGGCTATTTACATTTTAAACTGAAAAAGAAAATATTTATATATTATATGCTTTGACTTTAGAATCAAAAGTAATAGATCTAGGAAATGGGTAATTTAAAATAATCTATAAAATAAATTAAAGGTGTCACATATGAGTTCTAGAGTAGCTTCAGATTCAACCCATTACTTAAATCCACCACATCAATTTTTCTGGGAGAAATGCTGCCAATGGCATTTCTCTTTTTTACTAAATTTAGACTGGCAGCAAACATTTAGGTGAGTTAGTGAGTCTGACATCTAATTAACACTCTCTTTACAGGTTTAATGAGCAAAGATAAATTTTTATCCTTTCTTGACACATTTTAATTAGTTGTAACTATGAGTGGAATGACCTGAAAAGATTGTTGTCCCATAGATTCACAATAAATTTATATCATTTTTATAGGTAAGGACAGAATGAGCTTTTAGGAATGGAAAACTAAAGGTTATTTCCATCATCATATAAACCATATATTCACCTGTAAAGCTTGAGTAACCCAAACAGTGAACATTAATATTTAACTACAGTGCAGGTGATGCTCATAAATTACATTTATTGTTTCAAGCTGAAGACTAAGTAAGCATTATGATCTATGCCAGTTTATATCAGCACTACTGTTTGAGGTCTGTGCCCATTTTTCTCTGATATGGTTTCAGAACAAAGTGATGAGACCATATTTAAATTATTTGTGTAAATGTTCTTTAATACTGAATATGGAGTGAAATAAAATTGATATAAGGAAGAGAGTTCTACATTAGAAATGAAAATGGTATTTGAACAGGAACCAAGCTATGAAATTCTTTTAAGCAACCTAGAATGTAAGTATATAAAAGAAACCTTGAATATACTATTAAATATTGTCTGGAACTCTGCACTTTGATATGGCCCAAGGGCTAAGCAATAAACTAACCTAACCTAATCTAGCCTAGCCTAGCCTAAACTAAGCTAAACTAAGCTAAGCTAAACTAAGCTAAACTAAGCTAAACTAAAATAAGCTAAGCTAAGCTAAGCTAAGCTAAGCTAAGCTAAGCTAAACTAAACTAAACTAAACTAAACTAAACTAAACTAAACAATTTATTGGGGGGACAGAATTATACTCTAGGAAATATGAATCAAATAGGATATCATCATCATCATCATCATCATCATCATCATCATCATCATCATCATCATCATCTATCCATCCATCCATCCATCCATCCATCCATCCATCCATCCATCCATCCATTCATCTACTGGTAAAACATACTTCTGATCCTGTAGATGCAACTTTTAGCAATGTCTCCATTTTCTCTGCTGTGTTCTTTCTCTTTTAAATATGCTGTGGAAACTTGAGGCTAATCTTCAGAACAATGTATGATGTGGAGCATTGAAAAGGATTTATCACAAATTACTTTTTGTTAATGGAAGCATTGATCAAAGGATCTCAATTAACAAAGGGAGGTCAAATGAATACAATATTAACAATGTATACTTTTATAGTAGTTTTTTTTAGCACATTTCAATAGTGGGATTTTTTTTGATAGACTATCTTAATAGAAAATGGGCAAAACATTCTGAATTCAATCAATTTGAATCCAAAACATCCCATTTTAACAGCTACTGTGAGTTAATGATAAGGAATTTCAGGAATTTCGGTGGAATTACATCTGGAGATGTAGCATACTGTACATGCTTATGTACATGCTTATTTAATAAATTGACATCACTTTTGAACTTAGAATGTCATTGCCCACATTCTAATCAACCTGTCTAACAAAAATGGAAGTAAAAAGTGTGCATTTTGTATAATAATTTTGTATAATCCATAATAGTTATACAGAAAACTTATTCTCAGCCAAGATGGAAGCGTTGTTTAAATCAGGAAAAAATCTTGTTCCTTTGACATGGAATTTTAATGAAGAGTGTTACAATTATTCACAAATTATAGGCAACATTAGACTTAGAATAACTTTATTGTCACTTTGAATGTACACTAATGTATACTAATCAGCATACATTAAAATGAAATTTCATTGCATACAGCTCTGAAAGGATTACCATCTCCAATATACATTACATAAACATCACAAAATAATAAATAAACAAACAAACAAAAAATATGCATATACCCACCTATGTTATATGATACAGAAAAACAATACAGTCTAGTTCAGATGTAAAATGAATCTTGCCACTTTACAAAAGTATTTAGAAATACTTTGAAATCTCCTCCCACAGGCAAGCAACAAAAACGTAAAGTGAGCGTGTTGAATCACTAACAGTACTTTGAGCTCTAAGCACATAGTGATTATAAGCAGTATCATGAATAACAGGAAGGGAGTTTCCTATAATCTTAGCTGTCATTGCCACTCTGTATAGACTTTCTATCTGCTGTTACCAAATCAAACAGTGATGCAGTTTGTTAAAACGCTCTCAATAGTGCCTCTATAAAAAGTCGTCAGGAAGAAGGAGAAAGATGTGCTCTCACCTGATGCAGGAAATGCAGACACTGGCTTGTACCCTTCACTAAGGATGATGTGTGGAGAAACCAATTCAGATTGTTAATTATTTGCACCGCCAGATACTTAATACTGTTGGCCACCTCTATAGCTGCATCCTTGATACTGAGTGGAGTATGACTATGTCAACTCTTTCTAAAATCTATAATGATCTCCTTTGCTTTATTAACATTTAGAACCAGATTACTTTTATTGCACCAGTCCACCAGAGCCTTAAAATCTTTGCGTGCAAATTTGTAAACATGAAACTAGAATCAGCTTGGTTAAACTGATAACTATATGCATTATATTTCCAGTTAAATTTGCTTCAAGTGGTTGACACAGAATATATTAACTAACAGTCAAACTTAATTTCAAAACAAACAAGTCAGACAAACTATTCACTTCATTAATGCTAACACTATAAGGTTTAAAATCTATCACAGTGTACATGACATGCTGTTCATTTGTTATGCAATAATACCAATTAGTATTGTAAATTAAGAACTGAAAAATATATTATGAAATAATGTACCCTAGCCTTGGGAAAAGGAAAGGCATGTGGAATCTCATTAAAAGAAAAGAAGATTTCTCAGCCTTAAGAAAATGAAAAGCATGAAAAAGAAATTCAAAATGAATTAACTTTAAAATTCATGTGGTATAAATTTATGTTTTACTGACAAAGAAAGAAAGATAAGCTAGTATAGTGCTATTTCAAGCTCCGTCCCATAATTGGGTAGACCACGTTGCCCTGACAGACTGGTATCACTGGAGAAAAAAATCCCATTTGGTATAAAATTTGACAGAGGCAGATTCCGGAAGAAGCAGGTTTCAAATTCTGCTTGGATTTTCATAAGGTCACAAAAGGTGATCGCATACCCTGGGGTACTGCAACCATTATAAATATGAGCCAGTTGCCAAATCTCTGCATTTTGATCATGCGACCATGGGAATGCTGGAATGGTCATGTGCAAAAACCTCATGTCATTTTTTCAGTCTTGTAACTTTGGTTACTAAATGAACTGTAAGTTGAGGACTATCTGTATTCCAGAAATTTGTTACACAAAGCACTTGTGCTGATACTGAATTTGCACTTAAAATAAAGTTGGAATAATTTCACCTTCTTTATTGTAATGAAAGTAGAGAATAACACAATTTAGTGTAGTGGTTAAGGCATGAGACTAGGAACTGGTACACCATGAGTTCTAGTCTTGCCTTAGACAAAAAGATAGTTGGGTAATCTTGGACCAGTCACTATTTCTTAGACCTAGGAAACAAGCAATTGCAAAAACCTTGCCAAGAAAACTGCAGGGGCTAGTCCAGCCAGTGACCAGGAGTACAAAACTGATTCAAAAGACACAAAGAGAGGAATAGGGAAAGGGAGAAACAATAACACAACATAATACTTGCACAGTTCCTTCCTGTTGGGTGATGATATTAATAAATTTATATAATCACCCATCTCACTGAACATGACTGAGAGGTGTATAACCAACACTTAAAACGGTTCACCGACAAAAGGGCGAACGACAAAACTGCACCTGACTAAACCGTGGTGACAAAACCGTGTGTTCTAAAGCGCTCCGACGAATGAGCGCTGAATCGCGCCGACAACAGCACAGTGACAGAAGCGCTCTGTAAAACTAAACCTAACCCTAACCCTAACCCTAAACCTAAATGTAACTCTAACCCTAACCCTAAATCTAACACTAAACCTAACCCTAAACCTAACCCTAAACGTAATGCTAACCCTTACCCTAAACCTAACCCTTACCTTAACTTAAATCGCCCCTCTGTCGACTGAAATTGCCCTTCTATCTCCGCACTGGTCGCCGCGCTGTTGTCAGCGCGTTGATGACATCGCGGTTTTAGCGACGTGGTTTAGTCGGGCGCGGTTTTGTCGTTCGCCCTTTTGTCAGGTCATGCTTAAAACAATGGCCTGGCTCTTTTAAAAAAAAATCTTAAAATATAAATAAATGCAATATTGTGGAAGAAGAACATTTGTTTAAACACAATATAAACATTATGTAAGCTCCTAAAAGAGTTCCCAAGGCAGATGGAAAGCCATGCTTTCTCACTTGTAAGGTGGGAAGATATTCCATAGAGCCACAGCTGAAAAAGGCACTCCTTCTAGATCATGACAGATGGAATAATTCACAATAACCATGGAAATAAAAATAAAATCTGAAAGAATATCTCCATTGAAGTATGGAGCTATTTTGAAAGTACACCTGCTTCAATCTCTCATTTGCAATGATAAGATACTCAAGCCCTTCATAGGAAGAGCCTTTGTCCTCCAATATCCTCTATTTTTACCAGGACTACAATGGCTACATAAAAGTAGCATAGCTTTATTTTACATGAACCACTTTCTTATAAATCAAAGTTATACAAGGTTTCTATTGTAAACAAAGCATTCCAAAGTTACCATCTATTGACACCAGTTTGGGGTAATGAAATAATATAAAGAAAAAAGGCAATATAATTCACAGGTTTTTTTTTTAAATCAATGCTGACATTTTATAATAGCAAGTTTTGGTCATACAATGCAATCTCTTTTATTTCTTAATTTGGAAGTCTTATGGTAAATGCTCTTCTCTTAGTTACAATGAATAGTTTTGCACAATTTTATTTCTTTTCAATTAGCAGTTATTTCTAGTGTATCACTTGGAGTGATAAATGAACTTGACTACACAGTACACATAAAAATGATGCTTATTAACAAAAACAAAACAACAATTACTACTACTACTACTACTACTACTACTACGACACACACGTTGCCTATTCAGCCTTTCTTACCATATTCCTCTTATTGAAACCGAACTTCAAGGGATTCCTAAACAACTTCTGAAGGAAAGATCTTCCACTGATTAATTGTTCTAACTGTCAGGAAATTTTTCATTAGTTCTAGGTTGCTTCTTTCCTTGATTAGTTTCCATCCATTGTTTCCTGTCCTGCCTTTACGTGTTTTGGAGAATAGGTTGACTCCCTCTTCTTTATGACACCCCCTTAGATATTGGAACACTGTAATCATATCTTAGCCTTGAACAGAGATAGGAATAGTGCAAAAACAACCAACCAACCACTTTCTCTACAGTATCATTACAGTTGTTAGTTCTGACATCTTCAGCTTGGTGCCTTGTCATCATCCTGCCATCAAAAACTAGGAGGGAGGGGGAAGGAAGGGGGACAAATGGTATGGGAAATAGGGAGGAGGGATGGCAGCTTGATAAAGACTAGAGATAAACTAGTCTATCTATCCATTAATGCAATCTAGGCAACCCTCCAAAAAACCGATTCCAAAGTACATTGGCCCTTGCTCCATAAAAAGAGTTATTAATCCTGTGACGGTTGAAATAAAATTACCAAAAATCTTTAGGTGTGTTCAATCGATTGCAGCCTCCTAAAACCAGAAATCACTTGTTTCCTACACCCAAAAAACAAAGTATCCTTCTGATCCCATCAAGATTGAAAGGGGGCAACATTTTGAAGTCAGGGGCATACAGGACTCTCACAAACATTGAGACAAAACCCGGTATTTAGTGCCATGGAAGGACTTCTCTCCCTCTAAAACTGAGTGAGTGGATTCCAAACATATCAAATAATCCAAACTGTTTAACAAGTTCCATGAACAATACCCAGATAAACCTTGGTGACTAATCAATTATGTAATTTGCATTTGTCTCTCCCCTTCCTCTTTTGGTCCCTTTACAGAACTAACATCTTTGACAAAGTGGGGGGGGGGGGTATGTCAGTTCTGCCATCTTCAACTTGGTGCTTTGCCAGTATTCTGCCATCAAAAGCTATGGGAGAGGCAAGGGGGATAAACGATATAGAGCTGTGGTGGGAAATAGGCAGGGGTGATGAGAGCTTGAGGAAGACCAGAGAGGCACAGAACTAGTTGTGTGAGTCTTTAAGGCCCTGCACCTTGTGAATGATATGAGGGGGGGATTTGTAACCTTCTGAGCAGGAATCTTAGTTCTAGCCTGACTTTACTGTAGCCAGAAACCTTTAGTAAAAAAAACTTTACTGTTTCTTTCCTAAGGGATCTGACCAGACCAGATCTGACAAGAGTAGTATGTAATAATGTAAAATGCCAATATGCTTGCACTCCACCTCTTTTCAATATTGTTACTCTGTAGAAACATAGATATATAATTTGTAGCATCAAGTTGTTTCTATTTCTCAAATAAAAACATAATAGCCATGATATCTTGACTATGTTAAAAGCAATAAAATAAAGTATTGGTTCAAAATTTTGCAACACAGTGTAACTATCATTTAAAAAAGGCATATTCAGTTAAAGTCCCAGTACATGGATTAATGAAGATAGCTACTGTTGAAGATTGCTTTAATGAGTCTGTCAATGTTGGCAAAGTTTGTCTTTTGATAAGAGAATTTATTTCCATGAAATTCTACCTTTCAGCTAAGTAATCAAGCTAAACAATGTCTGAAATTTTTAGTGATTTTAATTTATGTTTTTCTTCTGTGCAAATATTAAAATTATTACTTAACCTTGCATTACATTTAAATTTCTTCCCTACCCAATACAGTGTTAATAACTGTCCCATCTTCTGGTCATAATATTTAGTTTTTCATAATCCTTCATTATTATTGTCAGATTTCTATTGCCAGAAGGAATGTGGCCCTGAAGATGAGTTTAATAAGCATCCTGGTGTGCTGATTGCCTCCCTAAGTATCTGACATGGTTGACTGTTGCATCAGTTTTATGAGCTTCTCCTTGAATATTTTGAAAAAAAACACAAATATTCTCTTGCCAGAGAAAGTTAGACTTGAGGCAATATTAAATGCCAAGAGCTTCTATCCAGTTAGAAAAGTTGTATGAGTGAAACAATATGTTTAGAAAAGTTTGAAAATAGGACAAAAAAACCATATTGAATCAATCTTTATTGGGAAATGGTGACTGGCTTTTCAAATTGCACTACCAAATGGGGAAAATGATAAGGCTGGCAGCAAAAATTTATTTAAAAGAGATAATAATATTCAGATTAGAAAAACAAATCCAGTATTAATAAATGCTGTCTTTAAATTAGAGTGCACAGTGGGCAGGATAACAACTTGTATGATCTCCAGCAGCGATGGAAGGCCTCCTACACCAACCTGGAAGCCAAAATGAGGGGCAGGGGCACTGTGCAAGGCACCAGAATGCAATGTGAGCACCCCACGTGCATGTGCCCCGCCATGCATGCACATACATATGCTCACATGCTCCCTACACCCCGCACATGTATGGCAGAGACCAAAGACCAGCTGGCTAGAGGGAGGAACATGTGCATGCGCAGTGGAGCTGGACTGGGGTGATGGCTGGTGTGCCCACAGAAAGGGCTCTGTGTGTTACCTGTGACATGCATGCCATAGGTTCACCATCATGGTTCTAAAGTAAAACATTTATAATCAAAAATTTTGGACATCCTTACATAGTTAATGTTTATAACATATATATTTAAGACTTGAAGAAAATCTATCATATTTGCCTCTACATAAGCTTATAATCTTAATATCCCAGTCATCATAGGAAGAACCAAAAAATTCTCTCTGAAGACTGAAAATTTGGTTGCACTTCTCAGCAAAGCTTTAGAGGTCTGTGACTGTGAAATAGAGAAAATTAAGTCAAATTTAAAATTGTGTCTGAGCCAGATGTGGATTCCTACCAGTTCGCACCTATTTGGTAGAACCGGTTCGTCAAATCTACCAAACCGGTTAGAAGAGGTTCCACCAGTGGACCCAGAAAGCAGGCCACACCTACAGAAGAGGTTCCAAATTTTTTTGAAACCCACCATTGGTCCTTGGATATGATTATTCTACACTATCATGCTCATATTTATAAAACTCAGTGCCTCTGTGAAAGGTAAGGATGACTACTGCGTTTGTGGTGCAATCAGAACATTGCGTGTGTTGAAGTTGTTTTAACGCAAACCAAAGATTCCTTTTAAAAAACAAGTTTACATCATATTCTTATGCATGCCAGTGCTGTGTGTGAGGTAATATAAGGTGGTTCTCACAAGTGTCGTCGGCATCTTCATATCCGGTCACATGGGTGGCAAGCCACTCCCATCCAGTCACATGGGTGGCAAGCCACTCCCACAAAGGAGGCCACACCCACAAAGTAGGTTTGAAATTTTTTTGAAACCCACCACTGGTCTGAGCCAATTATTTGTGTTTGTGTTTAGAGTGAGAGAGAATATACAGAAGACCCTGGTTAATCGTAATTATGCATAATCTTTTTCTCATTAGTCCTGTATATTTTTCACATATAAATGTGGTAGATGAGAAATATGTATTCACATTTTATTTGGATGCCCAGGATGGCAAGTATAACATTATGGTTATGAATATACTTATATTATTTTCAAGCCGTTTGTAAATTTACAAGGGAGCCAAAATATTCTGAATAGTAATTAAAACCCAAGGGATTCATTATGCTGCTAGCAACTCAAAACATACCTTGTGTCGGCCTGTTCCATGCACATGCTTTATATTATAAAATGCACATGGATTACTTTGTGACTCGCTATTATTCAGGATAAAACTCTAGAATACATTCTGAAAAATTTTATCAGACAATTGACCTTCCTTCAGCAAACAAATATGAATAGGGTATTATAGCTTATTATAGTTTTGCTTTTTTTCCAGCATAGCTTCTTTATGGAATATATTATTTCTTTTTTTCTTCTTTTGTTACAATAAAGTAATTAATATTGTGATTATTTTATAATTTAAATTTTAACCCTAATTTAATTTTAAATTTTAATGTTAATTTTATGTTTTTATTAATAGGTTATATTTTATTGTACACCATCTAGAGTCCTTCTTTGAAGGAGATGGGAGGTTTAGAAATGGCTTTGACTATTTTGATGCCAAGAATTATATTTTATATATAAATACAAATATATATTCATAGAGCTCAGTATTCTGGAAGTATCATGTGTCATTATATCTGATCAGAATTTTTGTTAAAAAAGCAAGACAGCTAATACTTTCTTGCTGTCTGTCAAGATAACTATGATCACTGTTTCTTTTAGGCCAGAATGGGATTGCATTATTATAGCTACAGTTTTCTACAATAAATGAAATAATTTTATTCAAGTTATTCCTGATTATTCCTGAAGGGTATAATTAATGTACATCAGTGACAATGTAACATTGCACATTAATGCTTATTCACTGTCACTTCCTTATTATGTAGTATGAATACCATTATCCACAGACAAAAGAGAATAACAGCAGATTTGGGTTAAATATTTATAGAATGTATAACAGCACAAAAACTAAAATAAAATGTTTCAGAAGAGGATGAGAGTGGATGGAATTCTAAGGAGAAACAGCCATTGCTAAAATATTTTTCTGGCAGTATCAATTCTAAGTACAAGTAGATCCTGCCTTGGAGTAACTGTTGAGTTCTCTAATCATTACCTAATAATAATTAACTTGCATGCATAACTACATTACTTTATTATATTTATACTGTGCAACTATAATACAAATCTTCTCAGGGTTTTGTGGCTGCCATAATTATGGCCAAATCCATAGTGATGGAAATAGAAAAAGCAAATTATACCTAACACTGCGCACCAGCACAGATCATTCAGTTCCCAACATGACAATATTCAGCTATGATAAAATATACCAGATAATAATTTAACTTTGTGTAAGTGCCAGTTGAGTTAGTTAAATTTAATTATATGATAACATTGTCATTTGAAAACGAAGACCAATTAGATATTTCTCATCCTTACTGTGAGAGAATTTGATTTTATGTTTCATGTGTATGAAGTGTGTTCATAAAAACAGTTCTTATATTAAAAAATATCACTTACCACTTACCAAATTCTCTTTCCCTCTCTCTTCCTTTCTCCCTCCCCCATCTCTAAAGTAGAGCCGAGGTGGCACAGTGGTTAGGGTGCAGTACTTTAGGCCACTTCAGCTGACTGTTATCTGCAGTTCAGCGGTTCTAATCTCACCGGCTCAAGGTTGACTCAGCCTTCCATCCTTCCGAGGTGGGTGAAATGAGGACCCAGACTGTGGGGGCGATATGCTGACTCTGTAAACCGCTTAGAGAGGGCTGAAAGCCCTATGAAGCGGTATATAAGTCTAGCTGCTATTGCTATCTCTCTATATACACACAAACATACACACATACATGTACATATTTGTGTGTAAGAGAATGAATGTATACATACATACACAATTATATACTGTACTGTACTGTACTGAACTGAACTGAATATGGAGGCCTCTACATGGGTATCTGTATATGTGTGATTTTGCATTTATATTTGCTATGTGAATTTCATTACTGTGAAACATTTCATTTTATTTTAAAGGAAAGTTTTATCTCTTGGGGCCAGTCTTCGATTTCTACAATATAAACAAAAGAACTATTCAGTCTTGTGATTACAATTCATGTAGCATTGTTAGCAGCAAACAATGGCAGTCATTGTTTCCTCTGTTTTTATAATTAGAATGTATTTATCTTCCTTTTCCAGATTTATTAAATCAATGTTTGAAATGAAATACTTGACAATTATTTGATGTCAATCCCAGCAAAGACAAATATGCCACATCAAGCTAGCTTTGACATGCACATGGAATAAATTATGTTGAGTACAACTTGAAATCACATTTGAATGGCAGTTGTATTAATCCTCAATCAGATAATGGAGTGCTGGAAAACTAATGCCATTTTTATTATGAGAAATTTCCAGAAGTTACAGTACTATGTTGTGAAGTAAAAACAATTATACTTAAGAGTTTCATAATTTTAATTAATTAATTAATTAATTTAATTTTTAATTAATTAATTTAAATTTTTAATTAATTTTAATTTCTAATTAAAATATATACAAATCTACAGCATTGTAAATACTTAACATACGTATTCTACTTTGTACTTCTATATTATTAAGAGGATAATATCCTGACAACTTAAAATATTGTTACAAATCAAACAAAACAATATTTATTTTAATTTCCATTCATACACTTACCAGCTGCAAAGAAGAAAAATCACTACTAGAAAAGGAAATACATGATTCCAAATTACTTCTTCTTGATGGATTCAAATGCACAAATAATTAAAGCACAATACCAATCCAGAAATTTTACTTGAAAAGTGAGAAAATGATTGCTTAATTTGTTTGCCATTTGAATGACAGCTGCCAGCACCATCCCATTCTGTGCGTCTTCATAAATTTAGAGAATTACACATGTACCACCAAAGGTTATGACTGAATAATTGATGTGGTTAATGATTCTGGGGAGTTATTAAGAGTTGCTTCTTTAGAATAATTTGAATGGAGATGATTAAATGCCACCTACTGCTTGGCATTTGGAGACATTCCTAAAGATTTAAAAGAGCAAAGTTGCTTGGCAGAGACAGCCTCCCCATGAGCATATGAAAATTATACACAGTTGTTGTGACCACTGTTCATGCAACATCTTGCAATTGCTTTATGTATTCTTAATACCAAATAGTACCATATGACAATATTTTAGACATATTTTAATTCAATCACTCACCCAACCGCAGCAATCCAACTATAATAAAATCCATCCTTCCTTCCATCCTTCCTTCCTTCCTTCCTTCCTTCCTTCCTTCCTTCCTTCCTTCCTTCCTTCCTTCCTTCCTTCCTTCCTTTCTTTTTCTTCCCATTGTGATAATTTTTGTAGCTGAGCTATTTAGTAGAATTGGCATTTCCAAGCTTACACTTGACAAATGGAGACGGGGAGGCAAGAAATTTCTTTGGGATATAATTTATTATTAATCAGTCTAAAAAAAAACTGTATGTAAAATATTTGTATTGCTTTTGAAGTACAATGGATGCTTAGCCACATCTAAAAATACATACATGTAAACATAAATATATATTTGCAAAATATTCTTCACTAATGTTTACATCTGGTTTTGTTTTCAACATATAATCTTAATAATAAAATTATCAGATGATATTTTCTTCACTCATATAAATAAATAAAGCACTGCAATGGTTTCTTAGCTCATTTATCTGCCATAGAAATGCATATTTCCCAAGCTGTTCGAAGTTATATCTAACAGCAGCTATTCATAAACAACCATATGTACTTTATAAGACCAGCCTATTTTTGCCTATCTACCAAAAGTAGCTTTATTGTTACATAACAGATGGCCCATAAAACACACATCTGATAAGTCTGAATTTTAATTTGATTTCTATATTTATATTAGACAGGGTATTTACATTCACCTATATAAATGAAAATAATATATTCCTGTACATTTTAAATAATTTTAAAAGATAAAATTTGGTGTTAGTTATTGTAAGAAAAGAAGGTAATTTTGACCAATGCATTTACTTTACTTTACTTTACTTTATTTTATCTTACTTCACTTTACTTTGTTTATTAGCCTTGGGCCACATACAAGTGCAGAGTTCAAGACACAAATTATTACTAAAAATCTGATAAAAACAGTGTAAAATGGAATTGGATAAAATATAATTTAAAATGAAATTGGATTTGTTTGTTATCTTATTATTTCTTTCCCAACAAGTTGTTTGAAAATTATGTGAATTACTTTTGCAATTGTGTTTACTTTATGCTACATATGTGCACATCAGGGGTGGGTTTCTCGCCCCGTTCCAACCAGTTCAGTTGGAACGGGGCCGGCGGCGTCCTCGTGCATGCAAGCAGTGCACGCATGCGTACTAGCGTCTGTGCGATGCTCCAGCTGCTCCTGGAGGATCGCGCAGGCGCTGTATGCGTCCTGGGCATGCGTGGAAGCTCAGAACTCGTCAAAACCGGGTAAGGAGCGCGGGCGGGCGGCTGGGCTCTTCGCCGTTCCCGGAAGTTACTTACTTCTGGGTTCGCCAACCAACCGGTTCGTGGGGACCGCCACGAATCGGTTGAAACCCACCCCTGGTGCACATGCAGCACAACTGTAGCTTGTATACACAATATGCTTAAGAAGCCACAGTCCTGATAACTTAATCAGATTTTGAGATACTTCCTAAATGATGGGAGTGATGCGGCTAGCCTAACCTCGGAGCAGAATGCTTCATAAGATAGATGCCATGGCAGAGAAGACCCACTTCCTAGGACCCACCAAATGTACGTCACTGCCCAATGGAACTCCTAGAGAAGATATGTCAAACTCAAGTCCTGTGGGTCAGATCTGGCATTCAATATGATTAGATCTGGCCTGCAGGCCACCCTAGAAACAGTGAAGGGTCAGCCCCACTGCCTCAACCCTGGCCGACCCCAGCCCAGCCAAGCATTCCCCCTTGGCACATTAACAGGAGATAGTGAGCATGCAAGGGTTGATGGCCTGGGTGAAAAGGAAGTGCTCAGAACGTAGTCAGGCTGTAGGGCAAGACGATCACTGGGGCGACCAACCTCTGTGCATTCATTGCCTCCTGTGCACACACACAGAGGACGGCCCAGCCAGGATGGGGTGGGCTGGGGCCAAGATGTGAGGGCCATATCCTTGCTGTCTCCAGGGTAAATCCGTGGGCCAGATCTAAAGTTGACCATATTCTGTCCACCATGAAGTTGTAGTAGAGTGGCAGAAAGAACCCTAGCAGCAGTGCTGCACCTGCCACCAATGCCCAATGCCTCCATGGTCTGCTCGCCGACCCAGCTTCTCACACCAGCCCCAAAACACATGAGTACTTTCCTTTCACTGGGATGATCCCTGCCCTGCCCCCTCTTCCTGCTCCCCTGTAGGAATATCACGGGCACTGGCAGTGCTGCCACGGCCTATCTTTCTTTCCTCCTGGGCATGGAGAGATTTAGGGAAGGGAGAGGGATGGAGAAGGAAGGAAGGAGATGGGAATGAAAAGAAAGGAGATAAGAAAGGAGGTGGGATGGAGGGAAAGAGGTAGGAAGGGATAGAGAAAGGAAGGAGATGGGAATGAGAAGGAGGGAGGCAAGGAAGGAGGAGGGAGGGAGGGAAGGAAGGAGGGAGGGAGGAGGAAGGGAGGAGGAAGGGAGGAAGGAGATGGGAATGAGAAGAAAGGAGGTAGGAAAGGAGGAGGGAGGGAGGGAAAGAGGGAGGAAGGGATGGAGGAAGGAAGGAGATGGGAATGAGAAGGAGGGAGGCCAAGGAAGGAGGAGGCAGGGAGGGAATGAGAGAAAGGGGGGGGTCTGAGGGAAGTCCTGCCTTAGCACCTGGCCACCAACAGCCCCGCTACCCTTTTGCCATTCCCCCGCCCCTCCTATTGCCCACCCTAAATTCTCTGAACTGAGCAAAAGAATAGCATAGTAAATGATATTGAAAGTTGCCAAGAGATCAAATAGAGTGATGATCATTGCAAACCTCCATCCTTCCCATTCCAGAAATCATCCAAAAGTGCAATCAATGCCATTTCTATTCCATACCTGGATCTGAATCCTGACCAAAAAGGATCCAAATATTTCACTTCATCCCAAGGAAGACAATGGCAAAAGCATTCTATTCTGGTACTAGAAAAAAATAAATGGAGATATCACTAAGTGTTAAACATAGCTTAGGAAGACGTTACCTTTGTCACAAGGCAGCAAAATTCCAAATGTTTCCCAGATCACAAAAGTTGGAAATCTTTGTATTTAACTTATTCCTCTTTATTTTCACCCCCCCCATTAGGTTTAGGTAATGTCATCGGTGATTGTACCGGCACATATTGTTTTGTTGCCTAATAGTTCTCCAAATCTTTATGGTTTATTGAGAATTTTTAAAACTATTGAACACTCAAGACACTACAAACTAAAATTGTCTATACTAAGTGCTGCCATATGTGAGTGCTTTCCAAATGCTAGAGTTTTTTCAAAATCTCAGAACTTTTTTCAAACTCCAATTTGCTCTTGGTATGTATCAGGGGTGGGTTCCTGCCGGTTCTAACCAGTTTGGTAGAAGAGGTTCCACAAATCTACCATGCCATTTAGAACCTTTTCCACCGGTGGAACCGCCCCCCCCCTCACTCACCTCCACCCATCTGCTCCACGCTTGCCCCGACCATCGCTCATTGATTGGCTGGCTCATCAATCGCCCCGCTTGCCTCTAACAGCCCTTTCTAAACCCACTTACCTTTTTTTCTGCTTGGTTCTCTATTGCTGCCTGCCAAGGTACACAAACCTAGATCTGAATGCATGGAAATGGTATTTGATTCATCTAATTCCACTGACCTTTAAACATGGTTGACTGTTTAGTGGGGTCCATCTGTCATTGGTTAATGAATATTATATTCAATTTTTTAATTGTTTGCTTAAATAATTTATATGCCCAATGGTGGGAGCTTACGCGGCACAGCTGGCATCTTTGGCAAGTTCGGGGACCTCGCAAGGCCTTTGCAAGGTCCCCGGATTTGCCTAAGATGCAGGCTGCCAGCATGCACAGGTGCAGGGGTGGGGATGGTGGCAGGAGCTTACACAGCGCAGCTGGTCTCCTAGGGCCTCCTAGGTGCCAGCCACACTGTGCAAACTACCGCCCATCACCCCATGCTCAGCAAAACAAGTCGGGGAGGTCATTTGCTGGTGGGTAGGTGTCCTAGAACCTGCCCACCAGCAAAGGACTTCCCCGGACCTGCGTTGCTGAGCATGAGCACGATGGGTGGTAGTTTGCGCCGGCATCGCCCCATGCTCAGCAAAGCAAGTCCAGGGAAGTGCTTTGCTGGCAGGCAGATTCTAGGACGCCTGCCTGCCAGCAAAAAAATTTGAAACCCACCACTGGTTAAAGGGCATCAGAAAGAGCTTTTACCTGATGCTCTCTCTGAAGATGTCTCCTCTCTGCCATGGTTCCCTTGCCTGCTTTATTTGCTTCAGGCTTTTAATGCATTTGCAGAGAACAGAGGCTTAAGTACAACAAGACAAGTAGCAGCATGATTTTGCTGCCTGAAAGCCTCTCATTGGCTTGCAAACAGTGCCGAGTTTGGAAGCTTCGGGGGGGGGGGGCATCATCTTGCAGGACTTCAGGCATCCAGAGAATGTGTGCCTGAAGTCACTCAAGATTGAGGCCCTGAGAGATTCCAGTTTTGGCACCCAAACTCTTTGCAAGCCAATGAGACACTTTGCACTGCCCCAAAGCCTCCCGTTGGCATGCAAACATTTTGTGCATCAAGACTGGAAGCTTCTGGGGGCTGTGATCTTGCATGGCAGAAAGCCTGGAGAAGAGACAGCTTGTTAGATCTTAGCAAGGTAAGTGACCTGGCATGGCAGGGGTGGGGGGTGGGGGCCGAGAGGAAATTTCAGTTTTTGCTTATTTGCTATTTACTAATCAGTTCCATTAATCATCCAATCATTCATTCCATTAATGGATGATTGCATTGTTACATTTGGATAAGAAATTGTCTTAGAAATCAATGGTATAGAGAGTCATTGATTTTTACTTCCCTCTGAAGTCATATGAAATCTTATATAAATCATTGCCATTTAAAGATATATCTGTGGCAGGTTTTAGGGGGAATCCATAATATATTTTTTTTTACATTTGCCATTCTGTGTGTAATCACCTGAAAAGAATTTTAATTACAGGATTATTCTATCTCAAATGTAGCATTGCTAGTGTTATCCAAAGTACCAGGTAGTTTAATTGCAATGAATATGAAAAAAACCTATGCATATTAATGAAATATTCAATACTGTTTTCTTTCACAGTAGGATTTTATTGACATCAGAACATTCAATTTTAAACAATAGGTTTAAAGATCTCAAAGGTTCTGCCACAAACCATTAATGCTTGCCAAATTAAACAGAATATATTTAGAGCTATTAATTTATATTGTTCAAGCACTGATCTCGAATGGGATAACCATTTTTACATTATTTTTCTCTAAAAATGTAACATTCTTTTTCAATACAAAAACATTTCGTTTAAAGAGAATTATGGGACGATCTTGAATAATGCACATTCAAATAAAAATAAATAAATAAACATAATTTTAACATTTATTTGACACACAGTAGAAGGACCTATAAATGATTTTCATTTTAAAATAATCAGATACATAATTTCAACAGTAATGCATACAATTCATTATTTATCCTTTATTCTGTTATTATTTATTTTGTTTGTTTATTACATTTGTATCCCTCTTTTCTCTGAGTGTGCAAGGCGCCATAAAGATTTTCCTCCTTCCATCATAATAGCAAGAATAGCAAGAATAGTAATTTTTCTGTGTCAATTAATTTCCATCTCCTCAACTTTATTCACATTTATTTCAGACTTTAAGAGAACACCCCGAGAGGGTGGTTCCTCTTGAATTTACAACTACTGCTTAAACAACAGGTAAATACTATGGATATGTGTTTACTCAACCTTGGTTGTGGTACACAAACCTAGATCTGAATGCATGGAAATGCTATCTGATTCATCTAATTCCACTAACCTTTAAACATGGTTGATTGTTTAGTGGGGTCCATCTGTCATTGGTTAATGAATATTATATTCAATTTTTTTAATTGTTTGCTTAAATAATTTATATGCCCAATCATCTTGAACAATGTAACTCTTTGTGGCTTACAAAAAGTAACCAAAATAAAATGACAATGGACATTTACAATAATCATTACTAATGACTTTAATGTCTTCTGATGGGAATATACTCTTTCTAGCCCCAAAACTTTGAAAATAATGTTTTTAAAGCGTCTTAATATTTCCTTCTATCATACATTATTTCAGGAGATTTTTTTTCCCATTGAAAAAAGTAAGTTGGAGGATTGGGCTGAAGGATGGTGGAATCAGTTTTTTAATCAATCAATTAGAATAGAGCTGGAAGAGGCCTTGGAGGTCTTCTAGTGCAACCTCTTACTCAAGCAGGAGACCCTATACCATTTCAGATAGGTGGTTATCCAGTCTTTTCTTTAAAATCTTAAATCTGAAGCTACAACTTACAACTTCTATCTCCAAACTGCCCCAGGCTACCCCACAGATTGCCTTCTTTAAAAAGTGGATTTCACAACTGCAAAACATCTGGCCAGTGGTTAGAAAAGGGAAGTATATAAAAAATAAGATGACAAGAAACACTCAGAATCAAAAGACTTTAAAATTGGAGACAATGTCTATCTATCCAAATACCTGCAATTTAGACAACCCTCTAAAAAAACTGGTTCTGACGTACATTGGCTCTTTCCCCATAAAATGAATTATTAATTATGTGACTGTTGAACTCAAATTATCAAAAACCCAGATAAACCTCGGTGACAGTTGAATCATCTGGACAGCTTGGAACTTTTCAGGCATTCTGCTATCAAAAAGCTAGGGGAGAGGCAAAGGGAACAAATGGTATTTCAGTATATATGGGAAATAGGGAGGGTGTATTACAAAGACCAGGGAGACGTGGAAACAGCTTGTGCCAGTCTTCAAGGCCACATATCTTGAGAATGGAATGTGGATTGCCCCAAACATCCTGGCATTTCTCAAAACTCCTATGTGGCTCTTCATTGGCTGAAGACGAATTGGTCAAGGGAGGAGGGTTGAGTTGAGGGGGAAAAGTTTGTGCAGGAATCTTAGTTCTAGCCTCACTTTACTGGAGTGGGTCACATTTAGTAAAAGAACCAATCACTTCACCCAACTTCCGAATGCAAGCTTTTCACTGGTTAGTTGTCGTCACTGTTAGGAAGTTTCTCCTTAATTCCAGGTTACTTCCCCCCCATTGATTAGTTTTCTTCCATTGTCTCTTGTCCTGCCCTCTAGTGCTTTGGAAAATAAGCTGTCCCCCTCTTGTGCTGCTCAGTGGCTTCTATTTGTACCATACTGTCTGTGCTCAGGTGTCTGGCTGGGTTGCTGGACTGCCTCTTTCTTTATCTCTCATTTGTCTCTCTTTCTCTCAGATGAGTCGCCTCAGATGAGTCACCATCCCTCAGTGGGGACACTGTGCTGCCTCTCAGCTGGGCCACCTCTCAGCTTGGCCGCCTCTTACGTCTTTGTTCTAGGAGTTCAAGTTATCTTTTTGTTCCCTCCTGTAGCTAATCTTGATTTTGCCCTCTGTAAATATAGTATTGAAAGATAGTACAAGGTAGAAATATTTAGAAGTATTTAGAAGTATTTAAATATTTAGAAGTATTTAAAAATTAAAAAATATTGCAAAAAAAAATATTGTAGTCTCTGACTGTAATCTAATAAAGAAGGTAGAATTATAATTGCAGTTCAGGACAATAACATTTTATCATTTAGGTAATAAAAAATTATGATCCAGAAGTAAAATTTTACAATAGTGGTAAACAACTTGGGAGACAGAAGAGACAAAAAAACCCTTCTTATTTTCTACTTTACCTTTCATTTTGAAGCAATTAATTTTGAGTTCCTAGACGTCTTTTACCAGCCTGGTTCTAGAAAATTTGGTTGATCAAAGATAATGAAAACTAAGGATAACTGAAGAAAAATAAACAGCAATTGTTTAAGAATCTAACTTTTTGTGTTAGGATTGCAATTCCCTGTAATTCACCAAACTGTTTTGTTAAAGAAACTAGCAGACCTGTAACTGATAGAAAACTGAAATAGAATTGGTACAGGATGGATTTCTGTCTACCTCACCGGAAGTCTATTGATATTAACATGAACATTTGCATAAGACTAGAATCAATCTTCCATTCAAAAATTATCAGGCAGGGTAATAATTTTTGAAATATTTCATCAGAATAAAGAGGAAAGTGTGTGCAATATACCAACTTCAAGATTTTTGTGACCTTGAATAAAGATCAATAAAGACTACTAGGATCAGCAGAAGGAATTGATTGCTCAGACAATCATAAATGTGATGACCATGCCTGATTTCACAGTTCATTCATGTCTCTTGATCACAGCAGGAAAAAAATAATCCTTTCAATCTGCATTCTCATTGAGTAGCAGGCATACAAACTGTCAAATATTTTGAAAGTACATGAATCTTCCTTTTGCTGTTCTTTTCTCTCAACACAAGAGACAAAAGTCATGCTGTACAGATTTTAAAATTTGCATTTATGGGACTTTGAGAGATATTAAGACAGATACTGTCAGAGATGATCAGAATAAATTATCTGTAATTTATTTATTTTTCTCGATCCCTCTAATTTTCTATCAATGTTATTCCATGACAGAATTTCTAATTTTTGCAATCTGCTTGCAATTTTTTTTGTCTTTAAGTGTTTTTCTTTGATGTTTAGATTACTTCTCTGCACCAAACTTCTACATTAACCTAGTCATAAATTAGCTTCCTGAAATGAGATAAGATTCCTGAACTGAGATAAGGGCTACACATCAATTTTCTTTCTTTTTTTCTGAAGTGACTGCAGTCAAAACAGACTTCTTTGGATTTGATTTGTACTACCTGAATACTAAATATAGCAATGATTATATAACATGTTTTGAAATGATGTTTACTTTATATAATTTTACTTAACTGTTATTTTACACTTTACAGTGTCTGGAATTTAAAATATTTTTTCCCTATGGCCGTCTTCTTTGGTTTATTATATTCATTCTTTTAACTGATGTAACTTGGGAAATTGTACTATCTAGAATTACGTGTTCAGAATAAAATAAATAATAAATAATTGCATAAAATTATATTGTTGTTAATTAAAGCAAAATTAATTAACAACAGTGGGAGAGTTAAATAGAAGTTTTGTAGATCATTCAGATACTATAAAATTGTTGTCTTGAAAACGAATGTCTTGCTTGCAATAATATGTTTATCACTATTCTTTTCTTGTGTCTATTGGGCAGTTCAGTATAAAATTCACAAAGTAACTTGGACTTGTATTGAGGTATCAGCAAACAGCATTTCATCTGTGCCTTTAATGTTTAGTTAATATAGTCTCCCATTAGCTGCTCTTTTATCTTGTTTATTAATCTCTCTTTTGTTCACTTTTTTCTGATGAAAAGACTGCACATTTACTACTAATGTTTTTTTATGAGCCACAGGATCTACAGTGAAACAAAAAAGCCCTCTGAAGTGGTTATTCATATGAATAATTTTTCTTTTCCTTCTTTTCTTTTCTTTCTTTTTTATTTTACAATAAGCTATGGAGCCAACAAAAAGAAAAGAAAAGGTAGCATAAGTAGCTTTCAATATCCCTCTTGGCAGATATACATACAGTTTTAATCAAGTTTTAATCAATTATCTCTAATTTCATTACAATTCCTTTCTATAAACTATTTTTTCTAATCATCTAAACCATAAATTACAAAATCATCTTCTTTCTCATACAAAAAATCCAAAACGTCATTGAAGAATTATCAGTAATTTTCTTTCTGTAATCAGTTGATCCATTTCAGTATTTTTTTTGTCAATTTTACCATGATAGGTAAAATTGAATCCCTCCATCTTTGTGCGTATAGCAATCTAGCCTCCATAATAATATACTGAAATAATCTTCCATTGCTCTTTTTTATTAATTCTAAAAGGAAAAGTTCTGGAATATTAAACTCTAAAATTCTCCCTATCAATGTTTGTATTTGAATTCAATGTTCATTTTTTACATGTTCATAAAATAATCCTTCAAGTTGTTTAAATTTCCAACATACATTTGTTAGAAATGTTATATAGTCTAAAATTATACTTTATAATTTATATATACCAGTAATACATCATTTTATAAAACTTCTCTTTAAAATCATAGCATTTTATATACTTTATACATTTTTATATTTTAACAATTACATGTTGATCATTGGTACACTATTGTACTTCAAATTCTATCTTACTTTAATCCACAACATACATTTTAAATCCATTTTAAATCTTTATGATAATTGTAAATGGGGAAACCATGGAGAACTACCATATTTCTCAGTCTATAACATGCTCAGAAACTTAAGATGCACCTAGGTTATGGGGAGGAAAACAAGAAAAAAATATCTGCCTCTGACTCCCAGCTTCCATCGGTATTCATCTGGATAGCATCCTTGCAGCAAACAGTCTGGTCAACTTCCGCAGCCTAATTTAGCATGAGCAAATGATTGGTGGTTGGCCTCCCAGAATATCGCCAGTCAGCTGTTCCAGGCTGCATGCATCGCTGCCACCTGTTGCCGCTTCCACGTGCCATGTTTTTAGCATCCGCATGTCCTGTTTTCCACCTCTTGCAGGCAGTGGGGATCGCCGCCACCACCTATCGCTACTTCTGCCAAACACCACCAGCAGTGGCAAGCAGTGGCAAGCAGCAGTGCATGGCGGTGATCCCTGCTCCCTGAAACAAGTCAAAAATGGGATTTGTGGAGGCCGAATATGGGGCACATGGAAGCCGAAAACAGGGCATAGGGAGGCAGAAAATGGGGCATGCAGAGACTGAAAATGGCCAAAGAGTTGGGACCAGTGGGTGGGTGTTGCTTTGGTATAATTTGCAAAAGACACACAGATATTTCCACCCACTTTGGGGTGGGGACAGGAAGTGTGTCTTATAATGCAAAAAATACGGTATATGTTTCTGCCATTAATTAATCTCTTGATTTAATTCTACATTATCACTGATGATTTTCCAATGTTTAATCATTGAAAAATGCATTAATCATTTGCAGTAGCCTGCAGTTTTTCATGATAAAATCCTTCTAATGCTTAGACCATATAGATGTTTTGGAGCACATACTAGTTTTATCTCTATTCCATGTTCTCAATATGGGATGCCTAATAAAAGGATGTTTTAAATCAAAATTAACTTTATCATAATTATCCAAAAATTATATTATCCAAAAATCATGACATGCTCTTCTAACATTTCTCAGAAATACCTATTTTTTTCATCCAGGAAGATAACAATCAAGCTGAATGACCCCCACAGTTCAGTCCTGCACTATAAATATTCTCTTCCATTGATAATTTCAAAATATTCTTTTAAAAGCTCTATGGACAAATATCTAGTTTATGGAAAGGCAAATGATGTTTGTAATATGAAATAACTTGAAATAGTTAAAAGTTCCTTCTTTTTTAATGGCAATTCAGATGCTGTGTATGAAATAAAAGTATTCTGGATCCAATCAAATACTTCTATTAGAGTGGGAAAATATTCCTTCAGTTTGGCATGAAAATCAGACAGGTGTTGTATCATCAAGACTTTGACATTTTCATTGATGGAAATGTCATTTGTTAATTAAAAAATAACAGATAGTGGGGAAAAATTATGTTAAATACAAGACTGGTTTTAGAAACATACTAATTCCAAAATGTGAATTTTACTTGAACTGTATCTATTTTATAGCAAAGTTTGAATCTAGCTGCATGTATACTTCACAATAAAACATGAATATTATTCACATAAGAATATATCAGCCAGGTATGCCATGCCAGTTTATGTATTCAACATTTATCAGTTAATTCTGTGCCAATTGAAAAGAATATTCCAATTTAAATAAGAATATATTTTCTTGAACTTCATAGAACTGAAGCAGCAGTTTTCAACAAGTTTTCTTCACTTCAGTATGCTGTAGTCTGTGTTATGCAGACTCCTTTTTTCTTCACACAATGATTATAATTTTATTTTCAGCTGCATTGTTAAGTACAATCTTCAGTTCTTGTGGCATGATATACTGCATCACAAATGCCAAGATATTTTATATTCTTTCATAAATGAATTAATCAAACTAAATATTTCTGTTCCCATTGTTTTGATAGGAAGAGGCTTTCAAAAAAGGACTTCTTCAATAGATGACTTGTGCTTATTCCCCACAGAATAAACTTGGATATTTTGATGATTAAGGAGACTTCTTAGGGAGAAGTACATGCATACTTACATTCATGCATATTGCCTGGAAAATTCAGAGGGAGATACTCCCATTGAGTTTCCAGCTTTCTCTGCTTTTTATTCCCCTCAAGTGTCCTTTCTAAAACATGAACTGCTTAATGCCTGTGAAAAGGTTTGTGGAATTTGGAAAAGATTGGAAGTTGAGTTTTAGAAAGGTGGAAGGCTCATGTGGTGACAAGGATAAAGCATATAAAGCAGGTAGCTACTTCCTGAAGAGACTTCTTGTAAAGGCTGGCAATGACAAATCTTGATGACATGTAGCCACTGTAAGCTGAGGCACAGATAAGACAGCTGCATGATCAAGTGTACTTGAAGGTTTTTTCCTCTGTTCTAATGCCCACAGAACTAATTGAAGATCTGAAAAGCATGAATATAAACAATACAGTGCTTACCGGCATCACCTGCAGGACAAGAAAAGAAAGGAATAGAAGAAGAAAAGAAAAGAAAACCCACAATGCTATAACCAAATGTGAAAAATTATTTTGATACATTTCAACTGAAGAGCAATTTATACTATTATAAGAAATATTCAGTAAATATGAACACTGAATTATTAGACACTATTAGTTAAAACAGTATAAATTTATATTGATAGTATGAAATAAAAAGTAAAATTGTTTTAAATTATGTTCAGGCTTTTGGAGAAAATAGAAACATCCTGTCACATTTCCTTTCCTCCCATTCTTTGATCATTCACCATAGACATGGAAAATGGTTAAATATAACAAAATTGGAAAATATAGGATTTTATATTTTTAAATTTAAACTATAAATTTAATTGCAAATGATAATTTTGTCACTTTGTAAATAATCGAAGAAAGGAACAAACACAATTATCAACCTAGTTTCAAATGAATCTGTTGTAGCCTCGTAAGTCCTCGGACTTACGAATGACAGCTCGGCAGCAGCCAGGCGCGTCTTAGCCAATCAGACGCGCCTGCCGGTTGCCGGGCTGTCATACGCGAGTCTATTGGCTCGACCGTCTGACAGCCAAGTATAAAAGGCTGTCAGACGGAGGAGAGGTGCCGGTCTACTCACAGTTGATGTTTGTTCTATGTTGCTTGTAATAAACCGCTTGAAAGGTTACCTCAGACGCCTCCTCGTCATTTCTGCCGCCGATCTAACAGAATCCAGTTCAAAAATTTTGGAGATTAATCTTAATTACATTCAAATATTTGTGTATTTCAAGCCAGTCCAGACAAGTGATAGATGTTTTTGAAAACCTGCAGGTGATGTACAAAAGTATAAGCTCTAACTTTATTGTAAAGTTATGTTAACAGCCCCCAGATCTGGAGATGGCTGATGAGGAAGAGGAGGAACAGCTGCATCCAGTCCCTGATGTGCAGATGCGCCAAAGGCAGAGCAGAGCAGAGGAGAGGAGAGCAGTGAAAATCTGTGGACTGATCCTTGGAATGGAAGAGTCACCACTGCTAGTGAAGCCCCACCCTAGATCTGGGGATAAAAGGCAGGGGGCAGAGGTGAATAGATGTGGTAGACAACTATTCATCTCCCTGCCAGGCAGATTTGTTAGCCTGCATTGGGAAAGAAAGTGCTGGTACTCCTAATAAAGGAATCATTGATTTAAATACAGAGATTTTGTCATGTTTGGGGAGCTGGGTCAGGACACACTCCCACATACTATCACAACATCTAACATAATAGCGATATTGTCTACTATTAGAAAGAAAAACCCTCTGGTTCAGTTCCAAGCTTGGAGAAAGATGCTGGAAACAACGTGGAGGCTGATTGGAAAATTGGTTTATTGATGAAGCAGAACCACATGCAAAGACAGCATGAGTTCTGCATCAGCTGAACAAATTGTTGGATGAGTGGATCGATCTTTATAGGTTTCTGTGACCTTGAAGTTTGAACTGTTCTGGGGGTGGTGCAATGAAGGGGCTTGTGTTCTGAAAGGATGTTGGGCAATGTGGCTAATAGCTTTCATCCTGTGTTGGATTCTAGGTGAAGAGCAGCTTTCTAATCCTACCATTCTGTCTTTATTAACTGTCAAACTTTTCTGAAAGGAGTTTTGAAATATCCTGTCTTGAATGGATTTCTGTTTGCAGTATTTGCTTTGCTTATGAATAGAGCTATCTGTTCTGATCCCCCTCATACCATATCAACACACACTGTGAGCCAAAGATAAATTACGGCATTTAATTAGCAGACAGACAAGCTTGGGCAGCAATCCAGCACAGATAAGCTGTGGCAGCAATTCAGCCTGCCCAGCTCACAATAATGTTCTCCAACATTCATTCCTGCGTTGACTTCTGCAAAAGGGGCGTGTGCACAAGCATTCCTTTTATAGTCTGGAGAGCAATAGCAATAGCAATAGCAGTGGACTTATATACCGCTTCATAGGCCTTTCAGGCCTCTCTAAGCGGTTTACAGAGAGTCAGCATATTGCCCCCAACAATCTGGGTCCTCATTTTACCCACCTCGGAAGGATGGAAGGCTGAGTCAACCCTGAGCCGGTGAGATTTGAACCGCTGACCTGCTGATCTAGCAGTAGCCTGCAGTGCTGCATTTTAACCACTGCGCCACCTTGGCTCATAGAGGAGCCTAATTACCACCAGCTGGGTGCAATTACCTCCTGTAATTGCGTAATTGTTCCTTATGCCTATTAGCTCTCTGGTGCCGGGCATCTAGGAATAACTCCCTTGGTTCCTCCCCACTGCTGACGTCCGGATCACACTCCCTTGTCTTCTCCCCACTGGTCCAAGGCTCAGGCGCCTCCTGGTGGCCAACCAGCCTCTCTGAGCCCTGCTCGGAGTCGGAACCTTGTCCAGGGTCCTCCACATCCTCCAAAGCCGACTCATAGGGCCCATTGCTGTTGGAGTCTGGTGGCAGCTCCAATGGCTCCTGCAATGGCAACAGCTATCTATATAGTTGATTTCCTCTTTTAATAAGCTCTTTATCTCCTTAAGTGCTGGTATCTGCTGTGGGCTATTAAGTAAGACTGGGGCTGCTTTCTGTCACTAAAATACATTTGCCCATTTCTCCTTTAGAGAAATATAATATTCTGCCTTTTTTTAAATATTTCCCAAAATATTCCATTCTTTGTGGGGGGGGGGCTTCCCTCACTAAATTGTTTTGGTGAATGGGACTATAACTACAATATAAATTACCAGCACTTTTAGGTGAAATGACAACTTTTAAAAATCACATTTATAATTCCACGAGTTATGACTATTTACAATATAATGCTTATTTAAGAAGTTAAGTAAAACATAAACATTTTATAATAAAATATAATTACACTTGACATCACCGCATGAAGAATAAATTAAAAATTAAAAAATAGTATGAGAATTGAATAAAAAGGAACACCTTTAATATTGTAAGTCATCAACAAACTACAGTACTAATGTGCTAGAATCTATGTTACTTATCACCTGTTCTTTTACCTCAGCGAATGAGAAGCTTTGAGAAAATGTTGTGTGTGAACTGTTTCTGAAATGGAAGCCTGTAGTCAGTACTCATCTCTACAATTGAGCACTTTAGACATAAAAGCACTGGTTTTTTTTTTAACTTTTGAAGGAGTGTCTTCGAATGAAATTCATCACCAGATGCAGTTTGTTTATGATTATGATGTGAAAACTATATCACTGGGCCAAAAAACGCCAGCGTAATCAAAAACAAAATGGGCAATTTATGGCAGCAATCAATGAATTTCACATGAGAAAGGTTGATGCCTTGATTAAGGACAATCATGGATCACTCAGAGGAAAGTTGCTTTCAAGCTAATCATTTCATCGGGAACTATGGCCATATTACTGATCTTCTTTAATATTTCTGCTAATGGCAGAAATGAAAGCTTCAAAACTTGAAATTTGCCTGTAATTCTTGTCACAGTACAAGAATGAATATTACACATAGCTACTAAAATATGAGGTCATCATTAAACCTGTCACCATTATCAGCTCAAAGTGCTACATAGCGACATCAAAACTTTGAAACAATGATTAAGCAGAATTCACAAAAAAGACATTTTGCTGCAACATGACAACACTAGTCTCACATCTCAGAAGCCAATCCAGAAGCAATTGTGAAATTGGATGCAACTTCCACTTTTCATAAGTATCTTTTTTTTCAACCCTTGTAAAATCAATGGTAACAAATTGCACATTAAATGCCTTTGAGAAAATCCCATCTTTAACATTTTCCAGAAAAAATGAAGATACAAATCTGATTTCTGGGAAGAATCTATAGGCCCAATGTTATAATAGAAAAGCAGTACTTCCTGCGCTCAGCTTTCTTTACATAATGGATGAGGGGGAAAAATTCCAGGAAATAGTAAGAACTTATCCAGTTGGAAGATGTAGTATTCTAGGTGCAAAAGCATACCATATGTGACGTTACAGGTTAAAACCAGCACTTTGAATAACACCAGGAACTTACAGGAAATATAATAACAGCATTATATATTCTTTTTGAGTAATGTCTGGCATTAACTATGCTTCTGTATTCTGAATTAATTGTCATTTCTGAGTAATTTTCCAAAGCAGTTCCATGCTGAATACTTTGAGGAATCCAGATACACAAAATTGAGGTTGTGAGTTAATATAATGAGAACATTGTGCCAAAGACAATGCCACAGCTGGTTTATTTTGTGAGAAATTTATGAGTTTTGGCTAAGGTGACCAGATTTTAAAATTGGTAAAGCGGGACACCATTGACGAGGGGGGGGGCAGGGGGAGTGGTGTGTTCTTGATTAAAAATTTTGCCACCTGCCGCTGCAGCTGAGGTGAAGCCGCCAAATCTCCCACTGGCGCCCCCGCCCGTGGCAGTGGCAGTGCCGCCTCCCTCCCCCTCCACTCGGACCACCTGAGCTGGGCACCGCATTACCCCTGCTGCTGCCACCTCCTCCTCCACCGTGCTTTTGAGAAGCAATGGGGCCTTTTGTTTCCTGCTCCCGCCCCCTCCGCTGCCTTCCTACTGGCTCCCGCAGCCTCATGGCTCCTCAAAAGCACAGCAGAGGAGGAGGGGGCAGGGGTAATGTGGTCCCCAGCTCAGGTGCTCCGAGTGGAGGGGGAAGCAGTGCCGCCACGGGCGGGGGCACCGGCGGGAGCTTGGTGGCTTCACCTTTCAATGTTTTTATTGCAGAGATCCTCTGAAATCCTCTGTATTGGGCTTTTTCATCCTCAGTTTCTGCGGAGACTCCAAGCCCTAACAGCGGAACCTCCTGCCTTTCTCCCACCACTCCTCTGCAAGCCAGAGACACTTACAGAGTGTGCCTACAAACATTGACCATCAGCTTGAGGGAAGGGTTCCTGTATTTGGTGGTCTTGCACCGGGGGCAACCTTGGTCATCCTCCAACTCATCTGTTAAATGCTTCCGCCTGCTTCGCTTCGATGGCATCCTGCATGCCTTAAAATGCCAGGAGGGAGGATGATGGGACCAATGATAGGGATTGGAGCAGATGGAGGGATCCGAGGAAAGGAAGGAATGTGAAACTCCACCAAAGAGGCGACAAACCAGAGAGCTAAAACTCTCAAACCTTTGAATCCTCTCGGACCCTCGTGCACCGGTCAAGGGGGAAGTGCCGGAGAGGGGAGGCTGGGGATATTGGGGCTCCGGGGCTCATGGGAAGGAAGCCACCTTGGAGTTTAGCAACCTCAGACTTCAATTCCTGGAATTCCCAGCCAGCAGGCGACGCATCACGGATCCTGGGACTTGCAATCTGCAGCCCTGGAAAGTGGCGGAGCTGTATAAAACCGAGCGACAGAACTGGATTCCCGCAAAATGTGGAGAAATCCCTCCGCAAAGCCCGCAGGGAAGGCGGTTCACAAACGCCACCAGGGACGATTCCTGCCTTCCGATCGGGGCATGGGCAGAGCGGCACAGTGTCGCCCAGGTGGCGCAGCGAAGGCAGCAAATCCTGGGGGGACTCTGAGGCCATCGTGCCCATGGGGATGGCCCAGCTCATCAGCATTCAGACCTGGGCAACCCCACAGCGACCCTTGCAGGTGGCTCCCGAGGGGCTCCGCAAGCTGGGCTGCAACCACCGCGCTTCTGGCTGGGAAGTGGCGCCCACCCACCCATGGCTGTAGGGGATCCAGGGGTGGGGATGGGGGGAGTGGAGCACCTGCAGACGGCCTGGTGGCACCTCCTGAGGGAGGCCGGGAGCCGAGGGGCGGCAGCGGTGGCAGAAGGCTCCCTTCCTGTGGGACTGTGGTCGCCATTCATGGCTGCCGCTGGGTGGAAGCCATGGCAAGAATCTTCCTACTAAATTTGCTGCCACCACCCTCATTCCAGAAACACGGCGTCCGTCCTTTAAAAGCGTCTGTCTGGCTCTCCAGTGAGGGGAAGGATCGTTCCGCTGTGCAACAGGGAAAAACGTCCTGCACCCTTTACTAATTACTTTATGTGTGCTTTGAAAAGAGGAGAGGGGGTGAAAAGCGGGACTTTTTTGAAACCCTGCGGGATGTGGGACAAATTATTAATAATTGGGACTGTCCTGCCAAAAACGGGACATCTGGTCACCTTAGTTTTGGCACTCGTGTGAGATACTGCCTTTATGTATTCATTTATTTGTTAGTGTTATGCCACTAACATAACAAAATCACATAGGGCTAGATCCTGATTCATAACAGGAATTCAATATTTTTCCAATACTTTCCTACATCCAATCACCTAGGGTTGTGGAATTAGTCATTTTATTCCACAGACACATTTTACTTTTGTTGGAAGGAAAATCTATCTGGTTCAGTTCCAAGCCGGGAGAAAGGCACTGAAAATAAAATGAAGTCTGGGGGCTAAAGGGAACAAAAGTTTCCTTTATTGATAAAGCAGAACCACTAATCACGTGTGATTCAGGGACAGCTATAAAATGGAGTTTAGAGTGGGTTGCTTTTTATACTTTCTGGATTCCTATGGGGGTCATGTAGGGGTTATGTAGGGGTCTATAGGCAAAAGAGGAAATGTAAATCCTAGGTGTTTGTCAGAGCTAATTTTGTCAACCTTTTGTTTGTTGCTTAACTGAGTTTCTGTCTTGACCCAGTCTTTCTGAATGGATTGCCAAATCTACATTTCTAAAAGCTGGCCTCCTCCGCTTCTGCTTGGGGCAGGGAAACTGGGGCTGCCTCCCTTAATATATTTTTTTAATTTCTCCTTTAGGGGAAATATTTTATCCTGCCTTTTTAATGTTTAATATTTCCCAAAATATTTCATTCTTCTAGGAGGAGAAGAGCTTCCTTAGGTACTTCTAGAAAAAGAATTATGGTGAAGATTGCTCATGACTGTAAATCTAGTTTTTCTCCATTAATATTTAGAAGCAACTATCATATTCATATTTGCATTACTAATATTCATGTTGGTATTATTAATAACATATTATTATATTCATACAGAATATAAAGAGTTGCACAAGTATAAAGTGTTTGTTTTAATATGCCAACTAGAACTTATTGTATACACATTAATGTTCCTGATATCAGTGAAACTTATTTCATATAACTTTGTTGACAACTGAATAAATTTACCAGAAGAAACAGCACAGTTTAAGTAAAAAAGCATAGTGAGATTGACTGTAATCTGTGGTGTTTCAGTACTCTAAATTCACCTTATACTTACTTAGATCATTAAAAGTGTCACTTGTTAAAATTTCTGTAGGGATATTGAAAAACTTGTCCAGATTTCCTAATTCTTCTCCTAGAAAAAGAAGAATTATGTTATTAGATTAGACAAGCAGATAGATAGATAGATAGATAGATAGATAGATAGATAGATAGATGATAGATAGATAGAGAGATAGAGATAGAGATAGAGATAGAGATAGATAGAGAGATAGAGAGATAGAGAGATAGAGAGATAGAGAGATAGAGATAGATAGAGATAGAGATAGAGATAGATAGATAGATAGATAGATAGATAAATAGAGAGAGAGAGAGAGAGAGAGAGAGAGAGAGAGAGAGAGAGAGAGAGAGAGAGAGAGAGAGAGAGAGAATGTAGTGCCTTTTCCTCCCCTTTCCTCCACAACATTTCATTTTGGCTGAGCTAGAATGACAGGCCCAAAATCAGCCAATGAGTGTCTGTGGACTTGAACCAGGTTTCCATGATTCCTCTCAACATTTTAACTAATACACACATTCGCTTGTCTAAACTTCTATATTCTGTCTTCTAATTTGTTAAATATTAGTTATTATGAGCTCTTTTTAAATTATAATTTAATAACTGAATCAATTGTACATTTTTCATTGTATTGATTATGTAAAAGTTATCAGATTTATCTTGTGGAAATAGAAGGTCATTTTATTTATTGCTAAATATCATTTTATCACAATTTCTATATAATTTCCCAGTAGCATTATTGTTATTTATATAATCCTATTTCTTATTCTGAAATATATATTTCATAATTTGTCTAATCTTAACATTAATTTTATGTTAATTTGAAGCTAAATAAATTTATAGAAGCTGTGGAAACTGCATAGGACAAGCTTGTAAATAAATATGCTCAGTTCCCATTAGTGAGTGTTGTTTCTATAATAGTGGACATTATACAGCAGAACACAGAAAGACTCTAATTATTTGCCAACTATTTTAGGAGAGAGTAAATAATACTCCACTGGGTGTACCATCATCCCATGGATTCTAAGTTATTTAAAATACTTTGTTGTGTAAATTAGAACATACTGTACCATTATTTAAACATGCTTCTTTTGTAAGGTTACCCCAAAACTGTTAATAAGAGAAAGTAATTTCACCATCACCCGAGGCTAAAACCAGAATAGTGGTCATTTATATTAAATTTATGCTATCTTTATGAGATTTTTGTCATTGTGACATTTTTATGGAGCTGTTAAATTTTAGTTGCCTGGGGGATATAATGTACTTGATGTGACCCTAACAAACTAAATCAAGACCAAATGAATTATACTTACTTTATGACATTCAGAATAAATCAAAACCTCAAATTATTGGCTTTATTAAATTTGTATGGTAGAAACATATATGACTCCTTCATTTTTACAATGAAAGTATAACTTTAATTGGGTGACCTTTGGTACTGTTTCTATCTGAGATTCTATTCTATAGAAACAAAACATAAATTACCAGTTTTCACCATGTATACAAAATATGTTAAATTATGTATTACAAATCACGGTGGCATTTTCAGAATCTCATCTCTACCCACCCACCCATCCATCCATCCATCTATTCATTCAGCACATCATATCCATATTTATTCAGAACTGAACAAAATGAAAGATCTTTCTTATGACATGATATCTATTATTTTGGGTTATTTGAATTCTATGCATCCCCTGATGATAGTATTATTAAATATGATTTACATTTTGTGCAGTAAAACATAAAATCTGTTATTAATTTCAAAAGTTTTGGAAAATCCTATAATTTCTTGAAATGTAATAAAATAGCTGAGATTATAAATCAATCAATAAATACTAAAATGCACAAACAAATTTCTGAAATACAAAGAAAGTAAAGTTTTAATACAAACAAAAGGCAACTGGTGGTTAACTAGGCAAAAAGTGAGTAAAGCAGTATAGACTATTTTCCTATCCCCGCTGTCAAAAAACCCTAGGAGCTCATAAAAGATCAAATTAAAGTATGCATATAAGTGACATTGAAATATTTAATGGCTCTCTATACTGGTTACTAGAGAAAATTCCAAACTTAATAAGGTCCCTCTGCAAATTCAGCCTTTTGCATTAAAGCTCAAACATATATAGTAAGAACTTAATAAATATAATTAAATGCAACTAAATGTGTAACTTTGGTATAATTGTTTGCAATAACATAATAGCGGTAATCGTGAGTTGGACAATTGTCTGACTATTATTTTTATTACTTGCATGGTGTGCTTGTTTAGAAATTTTAAAGGAGATGTTTTAATTTTAGACCTTGTTGTATAATTAAAAAACATTTTGCATAATTAGAGCATAAACCTTATATATGTTGGCATAAAAGTAAATGTCACGTTGGGGTTTTCTCCAAGGTTATAATCATGTATTCTTTTGTATGTTTTCCAGCCTCGGTTAATACATGGGCAAGTCTATGGAGGTTTTGGGCAACATTTTTGGAAGTAATTTGACAATCTGTTCTACCAGGAAATGAGAGAGCATGCATACATATTATCTTGGATTCAGTCACATAATGTAAAATGTATTCAGTACAAGACAAGAAAGGACAGAGAAGTAGGCTAGAAAAGGGGATCTTTTTCTTTAGTATTAGAACAGAGGAAGGCAATGAAGGTAAAACTGAAAGAGTTCAGGAACTACAGACAACTCAACATGGAAATTCATAAGCACTGTATTGTATTTGCAGGAAAGATGAGGTTAAAAGGGTATGGGTTTCAGAAAGGAGACAGAATCATATAAGAAAGAACAAACCAGAAGTAAAGGCAGAATACATTTGAATCTCCTTTTCCTCTCTAAATACACTTACATAATTAAATCCTAGCTGAGAAGCAAAATTTGTGGAGTTTACAATGCAAAATTTATCTCAATACAATAACCGAACTTTGCCCATATATGGAATGAAATGGCAACAATGATTTAGCTAAGCCAGAAGCACCAAAAATTCCACTTCAAATACCTTTGGATCTCTTCATAGAGAAACAAAGGCATCTAATTCAATTGGCTACCCTGACTTTGCTAAGAAATTTAATTCAAAGGTTCAGTTTGCCAAAGAGATTTATTCCAAATTCTTTCTAAAGAAATACTATCTTTGAAAATTCTGTTGTCCCCAGTTTAGGTCTGAGCCTGGTGCCGAAGCCAATGATGGATGCCGGACACGAGATGCAGATTTTCTCATTGCTGTTTATTGGAGTACTCCAAGGAAAAGGGTTCCTGGTCAAAAGCATTTTCACTAAAGAAGAAGGCAAGACAAGGTGAGATAACAAGACATATCATCTAATAAACTTTTTAGTAATAATTCTACAATTTATTCTATTGGTCCCTAGCTGTACCCTATTCCTAAACCTTGGCTAATGAATGCCTCAGGAGTTATCTAATACACATTTCATTTGCTGTAGGCCATCCCTAACCTTTAGCTGAGGTCTGTAAGTTGTCTAACTACCCATAATAGCTACAAACTTTACACATGCATATTTCCTGTTGATAAGCATTCTTTGCTCTTGCCAGACAGACCCCCCCCCCATTACAGTCTTCCTGATTTACTTTCAAGTGTGTGCCATGACCTTGCTTTAGTAGCCAGCCCATCAATTCCTATTTTGTGTGTGTGTGTGTGTGTGTGTGTGTGTATGCATATTACACATTATGTAAACTTTAATTACAATTTTGGGAAAAACTACTGTATTCCTTTTAATTTTTTTGAATCTTTGCATGTTATCGCTGAAAGTTATAAGAATTTATGTGGCATCCATTGTGAATCTGGATAAACACAATACCAAATGTTCACATTTGTCTCAGTTTTTCATAAACCAAGTCATCTCACACATGTTCTACTAGAATCGAAAAATAATTACCATATTAAAACAAATAAGTGATTACCACTAAACATTGATCAGTCTCTTACATCTCTGTGTAGAAATTTTGGGTTATTTTTTCATGGTATCCTGCTTTACCTGAGGGATTCATAATATGAACTGTTAGTTTGAAATCCTCTCCTATTTTAACAGAATAAAAAAGTTAGAAAGAACCTTGGAAGTCTTCCAGTCCTAATCTCTGTTCAGGCAGGAGACCCAATCCCCATGATGGTGAACCTATGGCACAGGTGCCATAGGTGGCATGTGGAGCCCTCTCTGGGGGCACGTGAGCCATCCCCCAGCTTAGCTCCACTGCGCATACGCATACACCTCCTGCTGGCTAGCTGATTTTTGGGTCTCTGCCTCACATGTTTGCATGGGGAAGTGGGGGAGGGTCATGCAGGCATGCACTGGGGGGAGGGGAAGTTGTGCACACATGTACAGGGGATGGGGAGGCACAGGGTGTGTGTCCTTTTGTTTCAGGAGGCTTCAGGGAAACCTGCTAGGCCCAAAACAGGGCACAGGGGGGGTCATGTGCATGCATGGAGGGGTGTGTCACACGCATGTGCAGGGGGCAAGGGGGGATCATGTGCACATGCACAGAGGGTGGGGCACATTGCATTATGGGTGTGGGCACATGCATGCACGCTGTCGCACGCATGCATGCAATTTCAGCTTGCAAGGAGAAAAAGGTTTCCCATCACTGCCCTATTCCATTTCAGACAAGGAAATGTCTAACCTCCACAACTTTTGAAGGCAAGCAATTCAACTGCTTAATTGTTCTCACTGTCAGGAAATTTCCTCTTAGCTCTAGGTGGCTTCTATTCTTGAGTAATTTCCATCCTTTGCTTCTTGTCTTGCCTTCTGGTACTTTGGGAAACAGTTGATCCCTTCTTTTTTCTTTTTTTGTGGCAGCCCCTCAAATATTGGAACACTGCTATCCTGTAATTCCTAGTCCTTCTTTTCACTAGACTAGACATACTGTAAGGTCTTGCATCTCCAATCTTCCCACGAAAGCAGGACTCTTGAAACTGCAGTTGTTCCAATAGGAGCTTTTATTGAAAGGTTTGTGATAACAAGAGACCTGGACAAGAACTGAAGCTTCTCACTTAAAACCAGCTATTTAAAGCAATGCTAACCAAACCCCTCCCACACTATATCATTGCAGGGAAACAGAAACTTCATACAGAGATTAGCACAGTAATGCAGTAAATAGAAACAGAAAACTTCATACATAGATCACTCCTTCCTCCCACAAAAATCCCAGCATCCCTGTAGAAATATCTGGTACCTGACATGCCACACCCTAGAAAAATTAGAAGTCCACCTGATAGAAAACAAAAAGATGGGGAGAGAAAGGAAACATAAAACCAACGAGGTTTATCAGGGTACAATTGATGAAATATACATACTAATTTACTTGCATGCACATGTTTTTTTGTGAAATCATTCATTGTGTGAGAAGGGGAGTTGTTTCCAAGCCACTAGGTACTGAGTGGTCCCATGGAATTTTCTAGAATCAAGAATTTCCTTAATGTAAAAATGTTGTTCACCTCTACCATAATAGGGGTGGAACATGGATAATAGCCGGACAAAGATTAGATCTGACTTCAGGCTTCAATAAGCTACAATGGAAAATGGGGTGGACTTGCCATAATGACTTAGGGAATTGTAATTCCACCCTGACAGGGTTAATAATACGAACTATGGTGAAAGGCCCAATATATTTAGGACCCAACTTTTTAGACTGCTGCAACAATTTTAGAAATTTGGTGGAAAGGTAAACTTTGTTCCCCACTTTATAAGGTTTGGTTCTGTTTGTTTCTTGTCTGCTTGTGCTTTATAGGCAGCCTTGGCTTCACTCAAGGCTTTGTGGACCACCAGCCAAATGGTTGTAAATGACTGATCCACTGTTTCAAGGAAGGTATATCTGGTTCATGTGAGGATAATTAAGGCATAGCATTAAATTCTTGCCCTGTGCCCACTCTGAAAGGGGTAAAGTCTGTGCTAGTGTGAAATGCATTGTTATAGGCTACTTCTGCAAAAGGCAGTAGTTTGAGTTATCCTGCTAGTAATTAATAAAACAGTGCAGGTACTGTTCCAGAACTGAGTTCATTCATTCCGTGGGCCTGTTTGTCTGCAGATGATGACTAGAACTAAGTCCTTGCTTGGTCCCAAGTAGAGTCACAAAAGCTTTCCAGAGCTTGTATGTGAATTGGACCCCCTTCCCAGGTATTGATATTAGAATGATTTTCCTGTAGTTTCCTGACCCCCCCCCCCCCGCCCTGTTTTGAAGATGGGAACCATATCAGCTCTTTTCCAATACTCTGGTAGTTCCCAGTGCTCCAAGATTTTTTAGATATGATACATTGGTTTTGAGATAATATCTTCCAGATCCTTCAGAACTCTGGGATGTAATCCATCAGGTCCCGGTGATTTATATTCCTCAAGATCAGATAGGTCTTTTCTAATGACTTTCTTGCTTATTTTAATTTTTATTTGTAGTCTGTCTTGTATAGTTATGTTTTTGGTAGGTTGGACTATAGTTTCTTTTTGTGTGAAGACTGATGCAAAGAATGAGTTGCTTTCCTGACTTCATCTTTGCAGATTCTGGCTACTTATATGTCTTTTCACTTTTTTGTACTTATCGTTTTCAGTTTATCAGTTTATCAGTTTATCAGTTTATCAGTTTATCAGTTTATCAGTTTATCAGTTTATCAGTTTATCAGTTTATCAGTTTATCAGTTTATCAGTTTATCAGTTTATCAGTTTATCAGTTTATCAGTTTATCAGTTTATCAGTTTATAGAATAGAATAGAATAGAATAGAATAGAGCTGGAAGGGACCTTGGAAGTCTTCTAGTCCAAGCCCCCTGGTACGCCTGGTGCCCAGGTACGCCTGGTGCGCCAGTTGCGACCCTACCTGAACCGGGAGGCCCTCACAACAGTCACTCGGGCCCTCGTGATTTCTAGGCTGGAATACTGCAATGTGCTCTACATGGGGCTGCCCTTGAAGAGCATCCGGCGACTTCAGCTAGTACAGAACGCAGCCGCGCGAGTGATTGCGGGTGCACCCCGATTCACCCGCATTACACCTATCCTCCGCGAGCTGCGCTGGCTACCTGTTGATCTCCGGATGCGCTTCAAGGTGCTATTGACCACCCATAAAGCCCTACATGGCAGTGGATCTGGATACTTGAGAGACCGCCTTCTGCCAATTACCTCCCTACGGCCTATAAGATCTCATAGGTTAGGCCTCCTCCGCATCCCATCGGCCAGCCAATGTCGGCTGGCAACCACAAGGAGGAGGGCCTTCTCAGTAGCGGCCCCGACCCTTTGGAACGAGCTCCCCGTAGAGATTCGTACCCTCTCCACCGTCCAGGCCTTCCGCACAGCCTTGAAGAACTGGCTCGCCCGTCAGGCCTGGGGATAAGGACCACTACCCCGCCCGAATGTTGTATGCATGTTGCGTATTATTTTATTATGTGTTGTTGTCGTAGTATTGTATTGTATTGTATTCCCCTCTCCCTGGTTTCTGTGAGCCGCCCTGAGTCCCCTCAGGGAAAAGGGCGGCCTACAAATAAAATCAATTCCAATTCCAATTCCAATTCCCCTGCTGAAGCAGGAGAACCTATACCTGTGATGGCAAACCTATGAAAGAGCTCTCTGTGCAGGCATGCAAACCTTGCCCCAGCTCAGCTCAACTGCACACACACATGCGCCTCCCACAAGCCAACTGGTTTTCGGGTCTTTGCTGCACATGCGTGAGGAGCGAGGTGCATTCAGGAGATGCATGTGCATGCGTGGGTGGCCAGAGGTTCAAGCACACATGTGTGGGGTCGCACATGCATGTGTGTGTGATGGGGCACAAGGATGGGTTTGCATATGTATGCATGGGGGGCAGG
Source organism: Thamnophis sirtalis (assembly GCF_051295495.1). Classification (NCBI taxonomy): domain Eukaryota; kingdom Metazoa; phylum Chordata; class Lepidosauria; order Squamata; family Natricidae; genus Thamnophis; species Thamnophis sirtalis. Next base: position 52,461,153 of record NW_028261390.1, on the reverse strand, counting down.
GAGCACAGTGGGTCACATGCTCACCTGGTGTGCACATGCGGGGGTCACACATGCATGCGTGGGGGTGAGTCGCACAAGGAGGGTCACACACACATTTCATTATGTGTGTGTGCATGTGCACACTATCGGCACATGATGACGAAAGGTTAGCCATCACTGACCTATACAATTTCAGATAAGTGACTGGGCTTTTATGATAATATTTTTCAGTATTTCAAATATTTCATTTGTATTTCAGTATTTCATATATATCTCTTTAGGATTTTTATCCATGAAATTTTGCTTAGGCTCTCTCTGAGTTTGTTAAAATCAGGTCTTTTAAAGTTTAAGACATTAGATGGATTATATTCCAGTGCCTGTGCTTGCAATATATTGAATTCCAGCAACTTCAACTCCCTCTATTTATTATTTAAAAACACAGAATTGCTTTTGATTTCATTATTAGTTAATCAGAAGCAGTGTCTATTGTAGATTGAAAATTAAAGGTTTAATATAGTCTCTTAGGACACTTCAGTCTGAAAGTTGAGAGTATGGGATGCAAAACATTAGCTCCTAATGAAATATTTCTTTGAATTATTATTACTACTTTCTGACTTACACATTACATTTAACAACTTCTGAATATGATGAAAGTTCTGAATTATAAAGATGATAAGCTGTATATTCCATTCTAGACTATAACTACACCAGTTCACACTACAGATACAGCATCTTTTCATATATTAAAATTACCCAAATAATGTAATTTATTCAATGTAGGCATCACCCAACTCTGAACTGACTACTGTACAATAAAATCAAAGAGAACAAAAATACAATACAATGAGCATAAAAGAAATAAATAATAAATGGAAAAAAAGAAGCAATGGTGAATCCAACCTTAACCATACACAAAAAACCCTCAAGCAATGCAACATCTGTAATTCAATTTTATTTAATTCAAATATAAATATAAGTGCTTAAGGACACTGTCTATTATTATATTATAAAATGAAATATTTAGCAGTCATTAAAAATGTGGATTTTGTTGGTAATTTTTCTATTTATTTTTATTTTTTACATTAATAGTTTAAATATACTTAGACATTGCGATTTGTTGTTTTGAAAAAGTCAATTCAGCCTCTAAATTCAACCCCTACAATTATCTCCAAATTATTCAGATATGCAGAGTATATACAGTATATCAAGCATAGAGACTATATTATATGTATTTCTTTGTGTGTTGTATATAGTAATTTAATTCTTGTAAAATTCATAAATGATCTCCAAGCAGTTCTGAATTTGTGTATATTACACAGTGGAAATGTTAAGAGGTAGATTACTCCCTCCACCCACATATATTAAATACTCAACCTTGCCCCTGGGATATGACTAGTACTATTGTATTACATATAATTTCAAAAGAACAGCTTAACTTCTTTTGAATGGCACTTGTTTTTTCCAAAGGCCTGTTTTCAGTTTCTATTTTTGCTATTTTTTGACTTAATTATTGCATTAAATATATAAAAAAGAAGAAAATCTTTAAGATTATCAGTGGTCTAATCTACTATTATTTACTAAATGCTGTATTTGAAATCAAAATATACAGCTATAATTCAATATAGTCATAGACTAGTTCAAAATGAAGCATGTTCAAAATAAAATAAGTTAAAAAAAATCAGAAGAATAATTACAATTTTTAATAACAGAATACATTATGACAGATTCCTTGGTAGACTGACAGTGGGTGTCTAATTTTACAGGCAGTATAATAGATTTGGCTACATTCAAGGAAGCTGAATCATCCTGATCTGATTATAATAATTGTATGCAAAAATGACAGAATAATTTCCCAAATGTTATACAAGATAAGGAATTATAAGGCAGATCATAAGATCCTTGTAGACCATAGAGTATAACAAAACATGAGCTGTGATGGAATGTGTACCTGGAGAAATAGTGGTAATGTAGGGAATGTCAACAATAGCACTATTGTTTACCAGGTAGCACATTCCAAAGAGAGGCCCAAATCAAGAGACTACATAATCCTGAATTAAATGGATGAGGGAGGAAAAGAGGGTAGCCATATCCTAGAATCTCCTAGGGCAGGGGTGTCAAACTCGATTTCATTGAGGGCCGCATCAGGGTTGTGTTTGACCTTGGGGCGGGTGTCAGGTGGCCATGGACATGGTGGACGTGGCCATCTCAAAATCACTCATTTCGGGGGTGTCTGTGGTGGCCCAGGTGAGGTTGGGAGGATCCATTGTCTCCGGCAGAGGAAGGCAAGATCAGAGAGAGCGCCAAACCCTTGTCTTCCAGAGTAGCCTCACCTTCCTTCACAGGCCACGTGGAGGACCCCTGGACAGCAGTTCCGGCTGTCCACTGTCCTAGGCAATGTTTTGCTAGCTTGTTTTCTAGCACTCTGTGTGCCCCTCCCAAGCTCTGTTTTTGGCTGTGATGGCCTACTCCAGCATTCTGCCAACAAAAATGGATCTTGGGAGGCCTGCATGTGCACCTCCTGAGCAGCATTTTCAACTGCAATAGCCTCCTAAATCACTCTGCCAATGAAAATGGCTGCCACCAAGTTGTAGATTAGTGCCCGGTCACCCTGGGCTGGTCCTTTGTTGTTTCCAGAGCAGCCCTGTGGGCCTAGATTTAAACACCCCATTTAAACACCCAATGCAGATCTGGTCCCCGGGCTTTGAATTTGACACTCCTGTCCTAGGGCATATCTATTTAGTTGAAAGGTTATACCTTTAGCTTGGCAAGAATCAGTCTATTACATATAAGTAAAGAAATTATTGTGTTTGGCTAGATTTCATGGTATTGCCTTTTGGTTTGGGCCTTGTCAGTATCCCTTTTTATAGGAACACAGATCAGGTCTGACAGCATTGCATTTCCATCTAAACACGTTTTCTCAAAACATCTATTAGCACATAAAAAATAAATGAATGGACATAGTATCTTCATTTTAATTTTCCCTGGGATTATATGTATGTATGTATGTGTGTGTGTGTATACACACAGACACACACATACCCACACGCACACACACTATTGCCAAAAGTATTCGCTCACCCACCCAAATAATCAGAATCAGGTGTTCCAATCACTTCCATGGCCACAGGTGTATAAAATCAAGTACCTAGGCATGCAGACTGTTTTTCCAAACATTTGTGAAAGAATGGGTCACTCTCAGGAGCTCAGTGAATTCCAGCGTGGAACTGTGATAGGATGCCACCTGTGCAACAAATCCAGTCATGAAATTTCCTTGCTCCTAAATATTCCACAGTTGTATTATAACAGTTGTATTACAACAACATGGAAGTGTTTGGGAATGACAGCAACTCAGCCACAAAGTGGTAGGCCACGTAAACTCGTCCAACATCAGTGTGTGACCTCACAAATGCGCTTCTGGAAGAAGGTCAAAAATTCCCATAAACACACTCCTAAACCTTGTGGACAGCCTTCCCAGAAGAGTTGAAGCTGTTATAGCTGCAAAGGGTGGAGTGACGTCATATTGAACCCTATGGATTAGGAATGGGATGACACTTACAGTAAGTTCATATGCGAGTAAAGGCAGGTGAGTGAATAATTTATATATATATATATATATATATATATATATATATATATATATATATATATATATATATATATATATATATATATATATATATATATATATTCATACATAAATTTTCACGGGTGTGGTGGGGGTGTGTGGAGTGCTGGCTTTGTTTCAGTAAGTGGATTGATTAGCTGTGTGGTTGCATCATGATTGGTAGATTGGTGTTAATTGGTGCTGGCTGTGTGTCCGTTGTTGTTTTGTGTTGTAATGGCCTGGGTGGTGAGTGGGGCTCGTTTATTGACTAGGGCTGGCTTCCAGATGTCTGGTAGGTGGGAGGTATTGTCACGTTTATTCATGTTGTGGGGGTGTTTCTCTATTTCGATAGCTTCCATAATTATTCTCTTGTTGAAGTGTTCAGTTTTGGAGATTAATTTGGTTCCTTCAAAATTAATTTCATGTCCTTCAGCTCTGACCGCACTTTACCCACACAAACACGAAGCCAAAAACACCTGCCTGAAGATGGCAAGTGAGACCTCGCCGAAATTTTGCCAAGACAATCTCAATCTTACAAGATTGAAAAGACAAGACCAACCTGCATATATATGCATGGTGGACACCTGGAACTTCTGATGCTAGTCACACATATGCATACCGACACACACAGTCAGGTGGTAAAGGCTAGCCTTATTTTCCTAAGGTCGTAGATCTGGCTAACTTGTCCTGCACCAGGCTGGAGCAGCCCGGCCAGGAGGGCAAAGAACCAGCAGCAGCATGGGCAGTCTTTCCGGGTTGACCCTACCTTAACCTTTTCAATATCTTGAAAGTTTAAAAAACCTAACACTATTCTTAAGATACTTTTCCTAGTCAGATGAAAAATTAGTTATATTCTCTTTGTTTTGCAGGGCAAGGAAATATTTGTGGTTGAAAACTTAAGTAGCAGTCAATTCTAGGAAAGTCAGTTTGGAAAAGGGAAGACTTTGCAGGGCACTAAGAAAGAGAATAAGAAACAAGTTTAGCAAATCCATAAAGTAGAGAAGAATATGAATGTTTATGTTAGGGGAAGGACAAACAATGGGACAGAGATAATCACATGCTGAAATTTTCTGCAAAAACCTTTGCCTCAGTGTACTTTTTATGATATATAATCCCTTGGAGCCAAGGTGGCGCAGTGGTTAAAATGCAGCACTGCAGGCTACTGCTAGATCAGCAGGTCAGCGGTTCAAATCCCACCGGCTCAGGGTTGACTCAGCCTTCCATCCTTCCGAGGTGGGTAAAATGAGGACCCAGATTGTTGGGGGCAATATGCTGACTCTCTGTAAACCGCTTAGAGAGGCCTGAAAGGCCTATGAAGCGGTATATAAGTCTACTGCTATTGCTATTGCTATTGCTATTTCTTTGGTTGAAGGTGAGGAAGAGCACCTCCGGGTGCTCTTCAAGGGCAGCTCCATGTAGAGAGCGTTACAGTAGTCCAGGCAAGAAAGGACGAGGGTGTGTGTGACTGTGCACAGGGCATCCCGATCCAGGAAGGGGCACAACTGGTATACCAGGCGAACCTGGTAAAATCCCCCCCTCGGTCATGGCCGTCAGGTGTTCTTCTAAACTAAGCCACATATCCAGAAGGACTCCCAGATTATGGGCCCTCTCTGAGGGGGCTAAAATTTCTCCCCCTATCATCAAAGATGGTACAAGATGCACAAATCAGGATGATGGGAATCAAAGCCCCTCAGTCTTGGAGGGATTGAGCTTGAGCCTGTTCGTCCCCATCCAGATCCGTACAGCCTCCAGGCATCAGAACATCATGTCGAGAGCATTGTTTGGGTGGTTAGGGGTAGAGATGAAAACAACCCCTCAACAACCTCCACTACAAAGCAAAGGTTGGAGACTGGACGATAGTTGGCTAAAGAGGCTGGGTCCAGGGAAGGCTTCTTAAGGAAGGGCCTCACCACCGCCTCCTTCAAGCCAGTGGGAAAGAACCTCTCTCTCAATGAAGCATTGGTAATTGCCTGGAGCCAGCCTCGTGTCACCTCCAATGTTCCCTCTAATTTTTTTTCAGTGTGAGCGGAAAAGTATAGTGTGTGAGCGGCACAGTTTCATGCCTGAGCACCTAAGAGAGCCACAGTTTGAACTGCTGTCGCGTCTGCTGGACATTTGCGCAACATACCAAGCGTCAAGCGCCGATTGCTAGCGAGGTTTCAGCCTGATGAATGCCAGGCATGAAAAGTGCCACTCAAAGACTATACTTTTCCGCTCACCCTGAAAAAAAAAGGCTCTTTGCTCAGCTTTTACATTGTTAGACTGGCTAGAGAGAGACATGGCACCAACAGGGTCCTGGGTCCTGGCATTTTGCAGGCAACCTGTCCTCTCACATTCCTTTGGAATGCAACCCATCACATGTGAATTAGATTTTGCCAATTATCCTATTAAAAGATAACGCTATTATTCTAAAATACGACTAACTCGATATTAAAAACTGTAAATATGTAATGCTGATAAATAATAGCAGTAATTGTTATTTAGTATGATTAAAATCAGTATTGATATATCAATATAATATCTATCGAAATTGACAATATACACTAAAATAACAATACAAATATATAATGTGGAATATAAATGTAATAAATATAATATATAAATGCAACATAAATGTAATAAAATAATTTATCATGAAACTCTCCCCCTTTAAAGTAGTAAGATCAATTAAATAGTCTAGCAAGTTTGGACAATATGCTATATGTTATGTTACTTAAGAATATATATACCTCAGAATCAGATACAACATCCACATCATTTCCAACTGAGTCAATAAAATCATATGCCATGCCAAAACTATTTTAAATAAAGATATGAAATTAATCAAGTCTTGCATTTATTTTTCAAAATGAATGTACAATTTTTTTATTATTTAAGTTTTGTACCCTATCTTTTCTAACGTTAACTTTAAAAAGATGTTACATCAGACTACAATACAAGTAATTAAATGAAGACTAAAATAAGTGTTTTGGCATATTGAGCTTTTTATATTTCTTTCTTATATTTCTTCCTTAGTTGAGAACTTGCTCCTCAGCTTACTTACGCATTAACTGTTTGTTGCTTTTATGGTTTATTCATTCACTGCTCCATCTTCAGTTTTTTTCACAGGGGGCAGGGCTTCCTTCCTTCCTCCCTTCCCTCCCTCCCTCCACTCCTTTGGCCACCAATTTTGATCCAATTCTCTCTCTCTCTCTCTCTCCCTCTCTCTCTCTCTCTCTCTCACACACACACACACGTTCTTTGTGGGGGGGGTTAATTACTCCGCCTCACTGCGCAAAGTCGGTTCAGCATGTGTTCGGCCCCCACTTACGCCGAATCAAATCTGCGGCCGGCGGGACCAGGGGGTTGCATTTCAAAGCCGCCAGTCCTCTTGCTTCTTCTCCTTCACCGGCAAAGCTCCCGCTGGCTTCTCCGCCCATGGCAGTGGCAGTGGTGCCTTTCCCTCCACGCGGAGCCCCTGAGCTGGCTCCCGCGTTATCCCTCCCCCTTCCTCCTCTGCCGTGCTTTTGAGGCCGCGGGAGCTAGTAGGAAAGCGGCGGAGGTGGAGGCGGCGGCAGGGGTAACCCAGAGCCCAGCTGAGGAGTCCTTTCCTACTAGCTCCCGCGGCCTCAAAAACACGGCAGAGGAGGAAGGGGGAGGGATAACGCGGTAGCCAGCTCAGGGGCTCCGCGTGGAGGGAATGGCACCACTGCCATGGGCCGGGAAGCCAGCGGGAGCTTTGCTGATGAAGGAGAAGAAGCAAGAGGACTGGCGGCTCATCAAAACAAGTCTGGGGAGGTCCTTTGCAGGCGGCCAGTTCTAGCCGCCTGCAAAGGACTTCCCCACGTTTGCTTTGGTAGAAATCTCTGCGCGGCAGTTAGAAACTTCTGCGCAGGGATTTCTTTCCATGTGCGCGGCCGCGCACGCGCGCACCTTAGAGGGAACAGTGGTCACCTCCCGGGAAGCCGAAACTAACCAAGAGGGACATGGGTCCAGCACACCAGTGGCACCACTGAGTCTCCCCATAATCCTGTCCATGCCCTCAGGAGTCACAGGGTCAAACTCATCCCAGATAGTTCCACATCATCCCCGTCGACTCACCCAAATCTACCCAGTCAGAGTCCAAGCCTGTCCGAATCTGAATGATTTTATCCTGCAAATACTGAACAAATTCCTCAGCCCTACCCTGCAAGGGGTCTTCCCCAGTTCCTTGATTAAATAAGGAGCAGGTAACCCTAAACAGGGCGGCTGGGCAGTTATCTGTGGATGTGATAAGACCAGAAAAATGTTGCTGTTTTGCCGCTTTTATCACCACTAAGTAGGATTTAATATGAATTCTTACTAGTGTTCGAAAAAAAGTTTCTTTGCTTGCAAAAAGCTGCCCTACCAGCTATTAGATTAGAAATGGGAGAATACACACTGAAGATCAATGAGTCACAGCCCTCATGGAAACCTAAACCATTCTGTCTGAATACTTTCCTTTTCCTCAGCAATACCTACAACCCAGAGTTACAAATCAGGCAAGTTGCCAGAGCACATTGAGGAATTAAAATAGTTAAAATACAAGGATAACTATCAGCAGCCAAATTACTTTTGCTCATAAAATGGAAACCCTTTAGCAGAGAAGTCATTTAAGGTCTCCAGAAAGTGGGTGGGCATACCTGGGCTACAAAATGCTGATCTAAAGAGACAAATTAAGAAACTAACATCTTGATTGAGGGCTAATCCCACTCTGCTTTGTTCAAACCTTGCTGCAGGGAATTTTTGCCTATGAACATAGCTATCTATCTTTTTATCTCTTAAGTGCTGACATATTATGTGGGCTGTTAAAGAAGGTGGGTGCTGCTTTCTCCCTTTAAGAAAACATGTTTCTCCATTTCTCATTCAGGGAAATATATTCTTCCTTTTTAATATTTCTCAAAATATTTCATTCTTCTAGGAGAGGGGTGGGTGCTTTCCACAATTAGTGCTATAGCAATAGCAATAGCAGTTAGACTTATATACCGCTTCATAGGGCTTTCAGCCCTCTCTAAGCGGTTTACAGAGTCAGCATATCGCCCCCACAGTCTGGGTCCTCATTTCACCCACCTCGGAAGGATGGAAGGCTGAGTCAACCTTGAGCCGGTGAGATTAGAACCGCTGAACTGCAGATAACAGTCAGCTGAAGTGGCCTGCAGTACTGCACCCTAACCACGGAGGCACCTCGGCCATAGCATGCCATATTATCATGAAAGAAAACTAAAACAAATTGGAAGGAGGATCCATTTATTATCAGTGATCAATCATGTGCCTTGCCCACTTCGAAGCAATGCAAGAGACTCCTGACCCAAAGGTGTTTTTTCAAGAGGCAACTGGACTTTCTGGAAACCTTGCAGGATTAGCCCTGTAAAGTGGGAAAAGATTTCTTCTAACAACCAGTTCTCCAACTGCTCAGAAAATTAACATCCAGTTCGGGGAACCAGTGTGAACTGGTAGCGGCCCACCTCTCATTGTCTATTACAAAGGACGTAATTGGTGACACACTACGGAGGATGCAATCCTCCCAAAAGGCATGGCTTCTATAACCAAAGCTTGATTCTTCTGGAAGAAAATGTAGGATGTAACTCGTAGAAGCCCCTGTATAAAAGAATATGGGTTAATTTGGTACTGAATGGTTTTTAATATAACAAAACAGGCTGTGGATCATCTGTGTTAATACCTTAGCCTAATGTCAGCAATGAATAATGTAGTATATTATCTAATGTAGTAGAATTTGCAGTTAAGCAAAAATATCTTAATCAATTTTATGTGGGGTAATATACATTAAAACAGAAAATGTGTAAAATCCTTCATCACTTGAACACTGCAGGTTCCATAAAACAGCCAATAAAGATTAATGGAAAAGAAAAAGGCCACGTTCTGGTTTACTGTATAAGTATCTCTTGGAACATATTGAACAAGCACAAAACTTTAAAACTTGATTCTATGACTTAGTTTCAAGAATGTTAAATAAACAAACAACCACTACTGGTAGAAACCAATAGTTGTTACAATTTGATGCTCAAAGCAACCTCTCTAACAACACTATATTTGTAAGATTTGCAGTTTTCCAGGATAATATATCAAGAGTGCTAAGTTTAAATTGTTATTGTACTCTGTAATCTGAAGTAGCACATGCTTAGAAATAGCATTGCACTAGCCAGAACTACTAACAGTAAGCATGTAGAAGATTCATATGTTCTTATGGAAAGAGTATTTGATTAGTAGGTGTATGAATTGCATTGTCAGCTGAATAAACTATGTGGACATACCGTGGTAACATTTCTTCATGCCCATCAAATATTGTTGTGAATCAATTATTTTTATCTACTGCACAGTGACAGTTATGATCAAGCCCATCCATATAATTTATATCCATGTACCACCACTGTAAGTATTGCAAAATCTATTATATGAGTGGCATAACAGCTCAAGTAAAGAATCTCAAACTATAAAGCCGATTAATTAAATAAGCATACAATTGATCATGACATTTCTAACATAATGGTTTTGAAATCCATATTAACCTTAACTTAAAATCATTTTAGGCAATACATTTATTTTTATCACATGTTAATTGCCCAATAAAGACAATTGTAATTTGTCCCATCTTAGCATATATATATATATATATATATATATATATATATATATATATATATATATATATATATATATATATATATATATATATATATATATATATATATATATATATATATATATATATATATATATATATATATATATATATATATATATATATTAATTTTAAAATGAGCTAATACTCTGAAATCCTGTAGGTATTTTCCATTAATGTTTCTATTCCTTCAAAAAGATATTATAAAATTATAACAAAATCATCCAAAAAAGCCTGTAAATCTATGTTTCTCTTTAATGTTGACTCCAACAATTATATCATTTTGTCTTATGTCAGGGTACAAGGAAAGAGTGTAATAAGGCAGTTGGCTCAGTGGTGGATTGCAGGTGGTATGCCCCGGTATGGGTGTACAGGAGCCTGCCCGGAGCACCAGGTACAGTTCTGGTATGGTGCTCTGGAAGGCCCACCCACACGCCCTCACTCCTTACCTGTCTTTAAAGCCTTCAGTGCTTCCCTGCACGTGCACGGCATGTACAGCACTTGTGTGATGCTCTGCTAAGCAACTGGAACGTTGCAGAGGCTCGCGGAGGCGTCACTGGACAGTAAGATGCATGCACGTGCTGTGCACGTGTGCACACACGCTGCACGTGTCCATGTGGACGAAGTCAGACCGGTTCCAACCATACCGGTTGGAACAGGATCCAGAACCCACCACTGGGCTGGCTGCTGAAAAGTTCTCCAGTTGGAGAAAAAGCTGCTGCCATTGCTGCCATGTTCTTTGTGCATGCACATCCCATTGCCTTGCAAGTCCATTTGGACTTGTAAGGAAATAGAATGCATGTGTGCGAAGAACATGGTGGTGACAGCAGCAGCTTTTTCACCGACCAGAGGACTTTTCAGGGGCTGTGGCCAGCCACCTCTTCTTTGAGAGCTGGACCATGTGACAAAGGCATATATAAGGCTTGGATGGGTGGGACGAGCATCAAGCAAGTGAGTGAATGTCAGGTGGGTGGGGCGAGCGAGTGTCGGGTGGGCAGGCAGGGGGAGCAAGCAAGCAGTGACCAGGTGGTGGGGAAAATGAGTAGCAACAGAGGGACCAGTTTGAGGGTGTGGCCAGCCAGCCATCAGGCAAATTGCCACCACCAGTTCATGTGAACCAATGAGAACTGGCTGAATACCATCTCTGGCATGGCCAACTCTGCAACATGTGTGTATGAGAGGGGGGGATCACTGCCAGCCCAGATATAACTCTCCAAATTTGGATCGCATATCTCTCTCTTATACTCATACACTCATACACACACAGACACACACACACACACACACACACACACACACACACACACACACACACACACAGGTTGGATTGGATATTTCTCTCCCTCCCTTCTTGCTCTAGGCTGGCTTAGAAAATCTCTAAGGCCCGGAATGCTGTGGACGTCCCCCTTTGCCTGACTTCCCTTCTCCATGGTCTCCGTGGTGCTCTTTGTAGAAAAATAATATCTTATGACACTACAACTACTGTAAGATAAATGGAAATTTAGAATTCACCACCCTGTCTCAGATAAGACATATATCCAGACATCCTCCTGCCGATTACCTCCCTTCGACCAACTAGATCGCACAGACTGGGCCTCCTCTGAATTCCATCTGCCAGTCAATGTCGACTGGCGACTACACGGAGGAGAGCCTTTTCTGTTGCAGCTCCGACCCTGTGGAACGATCTCCCCGTTGAGATTCGTACCCTCACCACCATCCAGACCTTCCGCGCAGCCCTCAAGATCTGGCTCTCCCAGCAGGCCTGGGGATAGGTTTCCAAGTTACCCGCCCGAGTGTTGATTGCTGAACGAAAGTTGTGTTTTATTTTTTTTCTTTGTTCACATTCTGTTTTGTCCTTTGATACTGCACCCCCTTCCCTTGTGATTGTAAGCCGCCCTGAGTCCCCTCAGGGAAAAGGGCGGCCTATAAATCTTAATAAATGAGAAAATGAGAATGAGAAATCTAATTTCCATTTTACTTTCTCCCGACCAGAAGGCTTTAATGGTCCTACCACTAATCACAATGGAGTGGTGGGGATATTTAAAAATAGGAGAAGTGATTCTTGACAGCTACCCTATCAAGCTCTTCACATCAAGGAATAAACAACAAAGCCAGAATTACACAGTCTTCTATAAACTCATTTTAATACCAGAACTTGAGGTAAGACTCAGAATCTTAACAATGGCAATAGGAATTTTCAGACCTAATTTATAACTTATGACTTCTGCTTCTTCTGCTTGAGCTTTTGGAATGAACACATTCTCTCTTAATTGTTTATATTTACTTTCCTCTGTAATTTTTCTTAGGTGGTGTATTCTTGGATGCAGTACAGAATGTAGTGTGTTGAATTTTTAAAAGTTAGTTGCCACTTTGATTCCTCTTGTATGTACTTCTATGTCATTCTCAAAATATAACCACCAAATCTCACATATTTTGATTCTCCAATAATGTAAAATGTATTGTGAATATAATGCATGAATCTTCTCAGAATTATCCTTCTTAGATATTTCATTTGCACCCTCACCAAGATTTCTACAAAGGTCAATGTTTTATAATTAGTTTACAAATAAATTATATTGAAACCCTTCTATGGTGCTTTTTAATAAAATATGAATTCATGAAATTCAAAGCTCAGCAATTGAAAGCACTTTTATAATGTTAATTTTCACAGCTGAATTAAATCAACTTGTAAATTATTTTGTCATAAATTAAACACGAAATATATTCTCCTAACATGACCTGTCTGTACATTCTAATTTTCATTACTTCTTGATATTAGAAGGACAAAAGAAAATTTGAATTCTGGAATGCCTTTAAAAGAAATATTTTCTTTTTAAAAAGGTACATTATCCTTTTAATTGTAAATCCTATTTCATTTTACACTGATTGCTAACTATGAGCTGTGAACCAGCTGCAATTATTTATTAAAGCCATGAGTAATTCTGGTCTGTGTCAATTTATTTATACATCAATCTCACCTATATTTGCATCCTAAAAATCAGTACAAAAGATATTTTAATACTATGAATGTATAAATAGAATTTAATATCTTCATGTAAAATATGCATTCTAATTATTTTTCCAGCAATGCATCAACACCAGGCAGTCCCTGAAAACCTAGCAATAACTTTAGAGCAGGGGTATCAAACTTGCAGCATCATATTGTTGTCACATGATGTATCACGACTTCTCCCCCTTTACTAAAATGGGGGTGGGCGTGGTCCACGGGCTGCAGGTTTGACACTGCTGCTCTAGAGAAACCCTATATCTATCCCCTAATAAACCACAAAAATAAAAATAAAAACCTTAAGAATAAAACGGCACTTGAGCACTAAAAAATATCACTGAAGTATCACATATTATGAAAAGTATCAGGATATTTTAAGTATCAAATAGTGTATGATATAATTTGGAAAACCAAAATGTTGAAAAAACAAATTCTTCAACTAAACAATGCAGGGAATTTATTTATCCCCTCCCCTTGTTTATTGTAAGCCGCCCAGAGTCCTTCGGGAGTGGGCGGCATACAAGACCAATAAACTCAACTACAAGACCAATAAACTCATTCTGAAATGCAGACCAAATGAATCCTGTAACTATGACTTTATTGCCTGCTTATGTACTATAATTCAGAACTCAGACTCTCTGGCTCAAATATTATCCTTATGTTCTTTTCATTGTGGGAGGAGAGATTATGATTGCCTGTCATTTTCACTTAGAGAAGAAATATTAGGGCTGTTTAAAATTCAGTGCAGGTAATATAGATAGTATCAATGAATTATTCAGAGTTCTAGGAACTAATTCCTAAATTATCTATGTAATAATAGGCACGCGCATACATAAACACAAACTCATGTACATAAACATAAATTTTTAATTACATAGTGCTTACTCAAACTTTTCCTAAGATGGGTCAGGCTTAGAAAGAGGTATAGGTCAGTCAAAGAACTTATATTGCTAAGGATGGACTAGAATCTTGATTTCCCAGTTATCAGTGAATATCTTAACCACCTTACCACATTGTCTTTATGATATATAACAACCTGTGTCCAATAAACCACAAAATAACAGATATTGCATCATCTGTCTTTTGCCAGGGGTCTACCATCTGATCATGCTGACTCTTAACCTATCAACTGGTTACAATGAGAAAGGTACATCTAGTTGATATGTTGGGAGATGATCATGATTTCCCCCATTCATGATGTCTGATCAGGGGGGGAATAAAGCATTTTCACCAGGTTTTAATATTTCTTTTTCATTTCTTAGATGGAAGCATGTGGAATAGTAGAAGAATTCCATCAAATGTTTGTCACTGTTGAACTCTCGTTTTATTAGATTGCTTGAGAAATTGGGCCATTAGTGATTATAAAGAAACCAGGGAAAGAAAATTCCTATTGTATAAATTTTAGAAACAAGTATAGATTGCTGTAACTGAGAACAGATTCTAAGCCTTACAATCAGTGGTAGGTTGCAGGCAGTATGCCCCGGTATGGGCATACCTGAGCATACCAGGAGCACCAGGTACTGTTTCGATACAGTGCTCCAAGGGCCCACCTGCCCACCCGAGCTCCTTACCTGTCCTTTAAAAACTTCGGCGCTTCCGCACATGCACATGATACATACAGCATCTGTGCAATGCTCCGGCGAGCAGCTGGGTGCATCCATGTGGGCGATGCCGGGGCCGTTTCAACCATACCGGTTGGAATGGGATCCAAAACCCACCACTGCTTACAATGTAAACATTTAAGCAATATCATCTAAGTCAATCAGCTCAAGGAGGAAAATAAATCCTCACTTGGTAATATGATTGGGTTAGGGTTAGGGTGAGGTTGTTGAATTAAGTTGGAGAGGAGAATTTTAAAGGATTTTTGGAGAAAGATAGGTAGGAAACTGGGAACATAAAAGATCTCCATTTTTTTTCCTAAAGGGAGGCTGATTCTGCATTTGGCAATACATGTATTTGCTTTAGATAATCATCCATTGGTACAAGCTTCTACTTCAATTAATTTGCTAGATAAACTGCCTCTATTCCCAATTGTGTTACAAGCAAATAATTGCAGTAAATTAAACTTTGCCTTCCACAAATAAAGATAACAAATATGGAATAAAGAGATGAAAAGGAGTAGGAAAATTTATTAATAGAACTGCAATAGACTGACATATAGCAGGGACTAAAATTTAGGCTTTGAGTAGGTAATGCTGGTCTTTAAAAGATACATTAGTGACATTCTTCAGCAGGATGAATGCCACCCATGTTCAAATTGGCCTGGTCTACTAAAGTGAGATTTCAAGCAAATCCCACATGCAGATTGTTACTATAGATCACATATACCGTATTTTTCGGAGTATAAGATTCTCCAAAGTATAAGGCGCACCTAGCTTTTGGGGAGGAAAATGAGGGGGGGGGGGAAAATCTGCTTCTGTCTTCCAGCAATTTGCCTCCTTGCAACAAACAATAAACAGTAGAGACAATATACACTGTTTGTAGTGTTACATTTCAGACTATACTTGTACAGATGCTGTTAAAATTGATGTGCTTTCTGGAAGTATAGTTATTCTCTGCTAGTTAAAAGAAGATACAATAGCACTGCGTCTCTTCAGACCAACCATTTATTTTAAAAAGGTTCTTCAATTTGTTAAGATGTCTAGAACAATAATAAAGCAGTCTTTAAAAAACAATTCTAATAATTTGAACATTCTATAGGCATTTATAGTTATTGACTTACCTTCTTGCAGCAAACAGCCTGATTAGCACAAGAAAAAAAAAAATCTGCCTCTGCCTCCCAGCAATTTGCCTTGTGGAACAAACAGCAAGTTTCACTTTCAGTTTAAGCTGCCTCCCAATCACCAGCTGTTTCAGGCTTCAGGGATTGCTATAGCCTATTGCAGCCTTCGCAAGCCCCATATTCCCCCTTTGCTGCAAAGAGTAAATTACTGGGAGGCAGAGGCCAAAGGGTGGGGGATGTGGGTGGGGCTACATTCAGTGTATAAGATGCACCCAAATTTTCACCCTCTTTTAGGGGAGGAAAAGGTGCATCTTATACTCCAAAAATATGGCACTTTTATTGTGAAATATCAAATTTGTGAGCCATATGATGAAAATATTTCAGAGTATTTAACTTTAATTCCTTCATAAACATCTTCTCAAACCTCAAACAGATAACTTAGGAAAATTATTAATCTTTTTCTATTCTCTTCTCCATAAAATGTTAGGGTATATGATTTTTTATTAAGTAACAACTATAACATTATTTTTTTAGTGTTTCCAAACTTATAGTTGGCCCGTTGGGCCCATTTTTTTGCCCTCTCCATGCTCTCCTGAAGCTTTCTGGAGCCCGGGGAGGGAGAAAATGCCCTCCCCCAGCCCTCTGAAGGCCCTCTGTAAACCAGAAACAGATCGTTTCCAAACTTCTAGTTGGCCTGTTGGGCCTGTTTTTTGCCCTACCCAGGCTCCAAAGGCTTTCCTAAAGCCTGGGAAGGTGAAAACTCCCCCCTCCCCACGTATGTGACTCACGCATGCATCAGAGGTGGGTTCCTACCAGTTCGCACCTATTCGGTAGAACCGGTTTGTCAAATCTACCGAACTGGTTAGAAGAGGTTCCACCAGTGGACCCGGAAAGCAGGCCACACCTACAGAAGAGGTTCCAATTTTTTTTGAAACCCACCACTGGTCCTTGGATATGATTATTCTACACTATCATGCTCATATTTATAAAACTCAGTGCCTCTGTGAAAGGTAAGGATGACTACTGCATTTGTGGTGCAATCAGAACATTGCGTGTGTTGAAGTTGTTTTAATGCAAACCAAAGATGTCTTTTAAAAAACAAGTTTACATCATATTCTTATGCATGCCACTGCTGTGTGTGAGGTAATTTAAGGTAGTTCTGACAAGTGTCGTGGGCATCTTCATATCCAGTCACATGGGCAGCAAGCCACTCCCATCGAGTCACATGGGCAGCAAGCCACTCCCACAAAGGAGGCCACACCCACAGAGTAGGTTCGAACAATTTTTGAAACCCACCACTGGCATGCATGTGGGTGTGAGACACATGCACGCTGTTGCACATGCATGCACAATTTTGGCACATGTTTACAAAAAGGTTTGCCATCACCTGGTTAGAGTTATGGTGGCACTGAAACTAGAATGCAGTATTGCAGGTTAACTCTGTCCAGTGTCAGGATTTTGATTCTGACTGGCTTGAATCAGCCTTCTATCCTTCCAAGGTTGGCAAAATAAGGATCCAGATTGTTGGAGCAATATGCTGACATTTGTAAATCTCTCAGAGTGCACTATGAAGCAGTATATAAGTCTAAGTAATATTGCTATTGTTATTAGAACCTGTTCCATAGTGATGGAGCTATTACACAAAGGACAGTGTGATGAATTCTCTCACGGGTAAGCATCAGCAGCTTCCTATCCCTGGACAGATCATATAGATGGCAAAACCCTGTGACAGCAATGGTGCAAACTGTATTAAGCATTATAAGTACATAACTATCAGTTTGAATAGGCTCAGAGATTTGCTTGCATCCAGTGCAACCCACACAAAATATATTTAAATCTGTGCCAGTTGCAGCTTCTGAGTCATCTCGACTGCCCATTTTGCTTTCAGCAAAGTGCAATAATATAATTAGGAGTTAACAGAGATATTAATCACTGTCCTTTTCCTCCTGGTCCAGAAAAGGATGCAACTGATACACTTAGCAGAACTCACTGAAGGAGCTAACCATCACTGAAGGAGCTAACCAAGAATACTACCATAAACAGTCTATAACGTGAACTAATAGGGTTTCTGCCCTATGCCAGGCCTGAAACCAGACTGAAAAGGACCCAGAATTTAATCTATAACAGTATAGAGTAACAATAGTTAAAACCCAAACACTTGCCAACAATCTTATCCAAACTGCGTATATTGGAGACTGTCAATAATTATAACATTTAAGAATTTAAAATTTATAGAATTTAATCACTGCTCTTTGAAGAGGTGTGCATCACTACTCGTTTAGTACAGTGACAGCATTCTTCCTCTGAATGATGTATTCATTAGCATGAGTACCAATATCCCTTGTCTGGAACCCCTAAATCTACCTCAAAGGTGAAACTGTCTATTATCCAGAGCCTAGGAGTATTGGTCATGACTTCAACAAAATAGTTCATGGAGATAGTTCCTGGGCTACATAGGTATGGTACATGATTGGAACTCACCAGAATGTCTCTAGTCCTTATTCATTTACAGAAAATTATGTGCTTCAGCCTGTAGATTAAATAATTTGTAACACCATTGCTAGTAGATAAAAGAAGAAATGAACAACCACCAGCAATGTGTGAGATTTTGTTTTAAGGAATCACTAATTTATTAATGTGTGTTATGTTATAAATCAAATAGAAACAGATATAAATGTTCTTAAATAAATAAGGTAATTATTTGAAAAAATAATAGTATTGGTGATATAAAATTAAACTAAGCATTTTAAAATAAAAAAGAGCTATATAATCACTAGTTCTTGCTTCTCATCTTCAGTTTAAGAATAGTTAAAGGATATATGGAGCAGCTGCTTTTTAAAATTGTAATATATTTTTATTTTATTTAAACAAAAATACACAAGACAGAACTCACTTTCCCCCCCAAAAGAACAAAAAAAAAAAGAAAAGTACAAAACACAAAACAATTAACAATAAAAAGGTGCATCAAAAAAGACATTATACACATATTATCCCCTCTGATTGAATACTGCTTAATATATTACTACAACATTGGTTCCCACCAGTGGTGGGATTCAATTTTTTTTACTACCTGTTATGTGGGCATGGCTTGGTGGGAATGGTGTGGCTTGGTGGGCGTGGCTTGGTGGGCATGGCAGGGGAAGGATACTGTAAAATCTCCATTCTCTCCCGATCAGCTGGGACTCGGGAGGTAGAGAATAGATGGTGGCGGGGCCAGTCAGAGGTGGTATTTACCAGTTCTCTGAACTACTCAAAATTTCCGCTACCGGTTCCCCAGAACTGATCAGAACCTGCTGAATACCACCTCTGGTTCCCACCCCTTGCAAAACAAACCCTCCAAAAAAAATTTAAACTACTGAATCTATTTGCAATTTTTTGATCTGCCTTCTATATGTTATATTAATCACCAAGTAATTAAGAGGAAAAACAATATTAATAAAACAAATTTAAATTAAAGTTTCAAGACTCTCTGTTAACAAACTACTATTGTAATCCACCAATAGAAAATTTACTGCAAAATCATATCTATCCCAAATAGCAATAACACTTAGACTTATATACAGCTTCCCAAATGTTATAAATAAATAATCCTGGATCACATATCCATGCTTGTTTCTTCACATCATCTCTAGTCAATTGTTTAATTAATAGTAAATTCAGTCTCCAAAATAAATCTTATCTTCCAATGAAAGTGCAAGCAGAAGTAATTGCCAATTAACAGTAATAAATCTGTCCAGTCTCCCTCAAACTTCCTAGTGATCTGGAATCTGTCTTTTTCCTTTGTAATCAAAGCCATAATGTTGAAAGAATGTGCAGATTTAAACTTCATAACAGCGGATGAAATCAACTTTGCTGGTTATCCAGCTGTAAAACTATTTCTTTGATGTGAAACTGGAGCAAAGTTCTTTTCTGTATCTTCATCCACACCCAAAAATAAAGCTTCAGATTTTAATATTCTTTTAACAATCATTATAGTTTGATCAAGATTTCAGGAGAGCTAGGAGCTGCACATCTCCCCACTTTCTTTTTTTAGTTTTCAGAGACTCTTCAGCCATTTTAATCTGTGGAATTTAGCTAGGGAAAAAAGAATAAAAAAAATTATTTGCCTTTATATTTCAATCCAAGATTCTAAGAAACATTCAATGGAAATAAACTTCACATGTTTTGCAAATTCAAAAAATACAAAATCCAATAGTGAGAATGGCAACTCTTTGCCACCATCCTGAACATTGCCATGCTTTCGATACAGAAGGGACAGAGATTATCCAGAAAAACATATATCAATAGAAAAAAGAGAGAAAAAATAATTAGAGTCCAGCAAAGTATTGAAATAAATCAGAACCCCAACCATTAATCAACTTTTAAAACAATAAGCAAAATTAAGTCTAAAAGTTAAAGTTAAAATTTCGGTTTAGAAAACAAAACTACTTGACAGGAAGATGGCTATAGCCAATGTCTTTTCAGTTCAGAGGGAATTGGAATTTTAACAACAACAAAAAAAAAAACCTTGCCCACTGAGTCCATGATCATCCAAAAGTCGTCTTGGGTCACTCCTATATATTCCCATTCTGAACCAAGGAGTAGCACTGCCGAAGAACCAGCTTTAGCAGTGAAATCAGCAATTGTTGGTAAGAGAACATAAAACTCTTAGGGTGCAACAGCCATCTCGAAAGAGGAGCAGCTGTCTTGATTTTATGAGTTTGAAGAACCCATGATAGCAATCCAAACCCCAGCTAGAAAAAATAATATTTTACTGCTTTCACCAAGTTGAAGCCATATCCCTAGAAACTGCTAGATGAAATCTGAAAATATAGACCAGTTAACCATTTGTAGAGTAAAATTATTAGAAAAGAAAATATATTTAAAAACAATATATTCAGAGAAGTTCTGTGATACTTGAAAGAAGTAAATTTGTAGAAAAATGCTACTGACCCTATGGGGAATTATTTATTATAATTACTAGGATTTAATTCCTAGCAGTCTTATTGTCTTAACCTACTATCCACTGCTGGAAAGTATTCACAACTAAAACATTTATTTATTTCAAGGTAGATCTGTTGTAAGCAAGACATTATCTCCTTTTGTATGGAAAATAGATTCTTAGTGAAAAGGTTAGGGGTTTGTATTCTTTTTCCTTCAATGAAATAGTTAGGGAAGGCTTAATGAACATAAGTAACAAAGAGACACAACATGCCAAATCAAAATGCATATCAATTATGGGAAGTATGTTTGTTTCACAAAAGATATACTCCCTCCCTTAAACCCCAAAATATTAAAACTGAATTAAATAAATATTTACTGCCTTTTATGCCATCCAAAGCCATCATCCTGAGATAATTTGATGACAGGAACCACTTACAACACGATCACCTAGGAGTTCTCTTATTTTGACATTCTTGACATATGTTAGTTTACTCCTCCTGTTGTTGACCCTGAAATGTCTCTGCATGCAAATAGCCAATCAATGTACACAGAGTAGAGAATACAAATGTTTATTTTGTGCAGAGGAAAGATGTAAGTGGATAGAAACCAAAATCAACCACCTGTCCTCAATGGGATAGGGGTACTCATATGCAATTTTGTATACAGTTTCAACAATAGAGTTTCAATAATGATCACAATATTTCAGGAGATATAACTCATTCATTTGTCAGTAAACTTCAAGATATGCCTTGTATGGTAGCATTTATCTGTTATCTTAAGGAAACTACCAGTTGAAGTTTTTTCTCCAAAAAACATTTGTTTTTCAAATTGTTCTTTCTGATAAAGAGTGAAAGATCTCTTCCTTTATGAGACAGATGAATAATTTCAAAACGTGATTACATAAATAAAAATAAATTGGAGGAACTCTGGCTCAGGCTAATCTAGAGCTGATGCTTCACAAGAACATTCACACAACATCTCTGTTCCTTCCATCTTCCCTGTTTTTAATATACCTAATAATCACCAACTCTAAAATCTTTTAGAACCATGCAACATAGAATTTAAAATCTGTGAGTCCTCAAACCAGCTAAGCACTAAGACTTTGTATATTACATGGAAAAATAAGGTAGAATATTGCATTTCTTTATCATAGATGCCCAATTCTGAATTGGGTGAAATTATGCCCTTTTATTGGTCATGAGTACACTTTGTAATTAATAATATCTGCCGTCATTAACAAATTGGAACTAAAGTTGTGGAGACATACAATAATTCAAATATTGTTCAGTTGTGTTTATTTTGAAGAACTCCTACAAGGAATATTTTCTTCTTGCTTAAATTTCAATTAAATCACTGGATTTAATATTATATTTCTTATATATTAGTTCACATATTTGCTTCTGTACAGTGAGGAAAAGATCATATGAAAGTTAAATTACAGTTTGCATCAAGGAGATGGATAAGAATAGAAAAGAAGCAGAAATAAAAAAAACTTGTAATAACAGAAATGGTGGAGAAAATGGCAAGGAAGATCAAGAATTGGTTAGCACCATTTGACTGGTCCACCCCCACTCATTTGCAAGCAGTTTAACTATATACTGCAAGGAGGTGAAATTGAAGATTGGTTATCACCTTGCAAAACTACTTAATAATGAAAAATCCAGCAAAAGGGGCAGCCACAAATAATACAGGCCAATTGCCTGTTTACCAACAACTTTCCATAGCAGATTTTTTTTACTATTTTTCCCTTCTACAACACCTTACAGTCATTACATCAACATTGTTATGTCATCATTAAATGGCTGCAAAACAAGAATAAAATTAATTAAGCCAAAAAACAATATACATACATATACATTTACATATACATGTAAATATGTGTTGTATTTGTGCTGATAAATAAATAAAGGGAGACTAGTATAGATCTATTTCAAGCTATTTAGCTCTCATCAGCTAGCCATACCCTTACTGGGATTCGAACCTGGGCTGTATTACATATTAGGCAGATGTGTTAACCACTGAGCCACAAAGTTCTCCTCCTTTATCAGCTGAGCCAGGGAGATAGGTATGTATTTAGTGTCACAACCCCTGGTATGCCCAAATATGGGAGGAAGCTTACTGCTTCCATTTCCCTGGCTCAGCTGATAAAGGAGGAGAACCTTGTGGCTCAGTGGTTAACACATCTGCCTAATATGTAATACAGCCCAGGTTCGAATCCCAGTAAGGGTATGGCTAGCTGATGAGAGATAAATAGCTTAAAATAGATCCATACTAGTCTCCCTTTATTTATTTATCAGCACAAATACAACACAAATGTAAGAAAGGCAACAGTAAAAATATTGGGTTTCTTTCTGGATAGTATCTTGTGACGAGCCGATAGACAGAGAATGGAAGCAGTAAGCTTCTTCCCATATTTGGGCATACTAAATACAAATATATATTTACACACTGTGTATAAAGTGTATAAATATAGA
Source organism: Thamnophis sirtalis (assembly GCF_051295495.1). NCBI lineage: Eukaryota > Metazoa > Chordata > Lepidosauria > Squamata > Natricidae > Thamnophis > Thamnophis sirtalis. Next base: position 52,437,807 of record NW_028261390.1, on the reverse strand, counting down.
AGCGAAATATTATATACATGTACAGGTATGATGACATACCAACAACTTTCCAATTGCTAACAGGTTTAGTAGCTGTTGCAGTTCAGCAGCAACCAGCTGAAATCAAGCTATTTTTACTTCTAACAGAAAGAAAACCATCCAAACAGCAGAAGAACAAAAGATCCCACTTCACAATATGCTTTTGGAAAAATGCAAGAGGAGAAAGACCAACTTGAATGTAGGTTAGATTGAATATAAAAAGGAGTTTGATTCTCTCGCACATCGTATAATCAGGTGCCTCAAAATAATGGGAGTCTGTATAAACATCAGAAGCTGTGTACAAAGATCAATGGCACAGTGGAAGGCACAGTTGGAAGAGGTTAATATTAAGAGAGGAATCTTTCAAGGAGACTCATTCTCAATATTACTATTTTTACTATTTGTCACAGAACTGATTGTTCTGTCAGCAATACTGAATAAGTCAGACTAGGGCTATCAAACATAAAAAAACATCTGTGAGGCTACCTGTCATGGTTGCCATCCTGTTAGCATAACTCCACAGTCTGCCACCTGACATTTTTGGAATTGTGGAGGGAGGAGATAGAAATAATATCAAGAGTTGAGAGGAAAAATATCCCTACAAATACCAGGACATCCTTCAAATTGAAAATATTACCCACACTAAAGTGCAGAATACATCCTACAGAGAATACAGAGTGAAGAAGATCTTACACTACAACTTTTGTGAAGAAACACCTATAACAATTCCAGTCATTAGATTCACTGGACTCAAGTGGAACTAAAAGTCTTGGATACGAAAATCAGAAAAATAATGACAAAGAATTATACCTTCATCCACACCGTGATATTGACGGACTACTGGAAAATAGGTGAGCATGCAATGTTGCATGAACACCACACTGTTAAAGAAGAAAAAGGTCATTGGAAAAATATCAGGAGGACAGAGAAGGAGATGCACTGAAGTTATTATACCGTGAAGGTTTATTGAACACCAAATGAAGAATAGTTCAAATGAAGAATAGAAAAGAGACATAACAAGGCAAAATATTAAATGGGCACTACACAAAAAAATGGCAGGCAAAGTAGAGAACAAAACCTGGCAATAGCTAGGAGCAGGAAAGTTGAATAAAGAAGCAGAGTGTAAGGACTTTCCTCTCCCCTCCACTCTAAAAAGTAGAACTCTTGAAGCACTTAGCATTTCAAAAGGAAACTTTTATTGAAAGGAAGGTGATAGCAAGACAAAGAAAGTAGGATCTGAAGATTCCTGTGAAATTCCGTGAGGTTAAAGCAGTTAGAAACCCCTCTCCTCAGTCCAGTGTTGAATAGGCCAATCCACAGGTGTGAAGTTGTTTTGAGAATTGCAGGCTGAGAAGATAATAATAAGTGGTTCTCAGGTGTCACTTGCATGATACTGGATAGTACAGGATAGATGGCACCAGGAAAAAAGCTATAAACTAAAGAATGCACCCAGACCCCCCACCTCACCAGAATTGCAGCATCCTGATAGGGATCTATCGGACCTGTCACAGACCGGATAATTCTGATTACCCAAGACCAACATTTAAGAATAAATGCATTCAAAGTTAGAAATGAAAAGACAGTAACAGACAGCAAATATTGTCTCTGCAAAGAAGCTGAAGAAACAGTGGATGACCTAGTTAGCTGCTGCATAAAGTTTGCACAGATGGATTGCAAACAATAGCATGAAAAAGTAGCAACAATGGTGCATTGAATTATCAACAACAATTATGATTTGCTTGCAAGCAAGAATTGGTGGAACCACAGAATGGACAAAGTAATTGAAAATGAAGAATCTATTTTAACTCAGATATTTATACATGTTACCATCATCATACCTCCATTTTCATTTGACTATAGTTGTTTAAACGTCCTTCATCATAAAGTATATCAAGATTTAATACATAACCACATACTGGCATTTCATTTACTATTTCTAAAATCCTCCAATGACATTAAATCCTTATATCCTATTCTAGCTAAACATCCATAATGTTCAATAACAAAGTTTTCTATCCTTCTTTCCAAATCATTGTTTACAATTTACAGCTCATTTCCTTATATTGTGTGTCTGTCTGTGTGTGTGTGTGTGTGTCTGTATGTGTGTGTCTGTATGTGTGTGTCTGTATGTGTGTGTCTGTATGTATGTATGTGTATATATATATATATATATATATATATATATATATATATATATATATATATATATATATATATATATATATATATATATATATATATATATATATATATATATTCATTATCCCTCCTTTATTTGACTATATCCTGCATCATATCATTTTCCCCCTAGTAATCAAGATTTAACTAAATCTAACTTAATTCTTTTTTTATTATTTTTATTAACCTTTATATATAATCCAAAAGGGTTTCGAATCTTCCTTTCATGGGTGCCATTCAATATTCATATCCAGTTGTTACTTATCATAACACTACACATTGTATACATCAGAGGTGGGTTCCTACCAGTTCGCACCTATTCGGTAGAGCCAGTTCGCCAGTTAGAAGAGGTTCCACCAGTGGACCCGGAAAGCAGGCCACACCTACAGAAGAGGTTCCAAAATTTTTTGAAACCCACCACTGGTATACATTATTATCATTATCAATTATTTATTTAACTATATCTATTATCACTAAATTTCGCTAAGTTTAGCTAGTTTTAAATTATACTCTTCCATCTATCAACCAGTATCTTTCCAATAACAAAACTGCACTTGACACTCTTGGGAGTCAATAAAGTACACGTTCCCATGGCTATCTCTAGTTAGACATCAAAGTTATATATCCCACATGGCTACCATAAACATCCCTCTGGAGAAGTTGGGACTTTCCGTCTCCCGGTGACAGGAAACCAGTTGTAAAGTTGTAAAATCCAGTTGTTTCAGATGTAGCTAATTATTTAACCCCGAGGCTCCCCTCCTCCCAATTGAATGGCAGTATCACTTTTAGGGATCTGACAGTAGATATCACAGTACATGTGGACAGAAAAATAGAAGAGAAAGAGAACCATTATTGCCAGACATTTATTAAACAATGATTTGTTGATATTTAAGAAGCTAGTATTGATTTGAATAATGCCAAAGAGTGTCAAGGTCAACACAATACAGATATGATAAATTAATCTTTACAGTTATACATTATAATTGTACCAATAAATGTATTAAAAATGCTGTGCCTTCCTTCTTTCTCTTGATTGTCTGTCCTAAGTAACAATGTTACTCAAATTTCTAACTTTCCTTCCCCACTGCAAGGCCAGAGGAGTTAGGTTTATGGTTAGACAAAATAAATAAATAAGTAAGTAAGCAATTAAAATCTTCCTGCACTTATATTACAGTCTTTCCCAGTTGGTCTTCTTCATTCAGTTTCCAGGATTCACATATCCAGGATGACCATTGTTGAGAATTTTAAAATTAGTCAATATTTAAAGAATACTCAGATATTGCAGAAAGAAATTCTAGAAAACTGCTATAATCATGCCAATTCAAATCTGACGTCAATGTGTAAAATGTTTCTATGACTACTATCAACTCGAGAAGGGAGGACAATTCCATGCATACTTTTGGCCAGAGTCAAGTATCATATTCTTGCAGCTGGCATGTAACATCTTGTTGGCGAATGTGATTTATGACTTCAGGCAGAGGGGAGGGGACACAGGGGTAAAGTTCAGACACCATTAAGTGGGATTTTGTTTCGGCTCCACAGGAGATCATGCCAAGATGTTGATCCTAATAAATGAATGTTTTTTTTTTAACTTTGTCTCAAGGCTCGTCAATTAATTAGGTTATCCCTTGGGAACTTCACATCCAAGCAATCTATATTCTTATCAGATCTCATTGTATTAAAGTATAGTAAATATTAAAGTTCTTACTTCCTTCAGGAAATCTTCTGATTTACTTAATATGGCTTTGCAGTAGCATACAAAACAATGATATACGTTTTATGTGGAAAAAATTGCCAAATGTTAGGATCCAGTATTTGTCATGTTTCGGAATTCACATTGAAAATAAACAGAGAGTCAATTTGTTTGGTGAAAAACTTTATCTCTATCTAAGAAACTACACGATAACCAGCACTAAATGACTATGATACAAAAGTAAGCAAATCCAAGTCAGTTCTAACAAAGTTAACAAGCTCCTCCTTGTCCTCCGAGTGGAGGGGAAGGGCTCTGGCAACAGCCCCAGTGGTGTTAGCGGCAGCGTTGGCATTGGTGGTGTGTAAGCACAGCCGAGGTCAGGACGTAGCGGTGCCACAGAAAAGCTGCTACCCCGCGAATGTCAGCATGAGGGCTGACAGAATGTATGCAAAGATAACATTTTATTTTGAAAAATATATTCTAAGTGATACACTCTAGCTATTAACATTAGTGAGTTATAATATTTTTAGGCATGATTGTAGTGTTATATGATTAATGTAAATAAATATTATTTTACTACAGAAATAGTTGAATTATATAATTACTGTGAATAGCCTAGAAAAAAGGTCAATTAAATGCTTTTTACTGTTAATTCATACTTTAGGTATGTGCTATTTGGACCTCCGGATATTGTTCCATTATTACTTCCTTTATTGGTCTTGGTACCTAGGACTAATAGGAATAGGAATTTAATGAAATTAATTGTTCAGCTGCATATTTTTTTTCTTGTACACCAGAACCACTTAAATTATTCATGTGTAGTGTCCTATTAGAAGAAAATAACTGTTCATCTGAACAGTTAAGTTAAATATATATGCTAATATGGGATTTTTTCAGCTTTAAATAATAGATTTATACTAACAAAATTTAATACAGTAGTGCCTAGCATTTGATATATTTTTTCTATACCAGGGTATTTATATACATTTTGCATTAAATTTCAACTGGTTGACCAGGGTTTTCATGAAACCTGGGTGTTCAATCTATTTTTATCAACTAAAACAACTCATCTGTCAATATTTGATTAAAGGTTGCCTTTTTCAGTTGTATAGATAATCTGAAGTGCACCTTTGATTGAAGTTTCATCCCATAGTAGATAATTTTGGATTATGACTCATCTTGTGACTTCTCCTACTTTTAGCCTCATAGAAAGACCGTATCTCCCTTATCGCTGCCAAGACAGACTCTGCCAGTATTGATTTAGACAGAAAACTTCAATATGTTTCAGATTGATTTTTTTTACACCTCATCTAATGGTAAATAAAACTATTCTATATACTTTTCCACTTCCATTTTATTTTTGATACAATTGTCAAAATAAGTCTGCCAAAAAGATTGTAATGTAAATTTTTCAAGGGCAAAAAAGAACAGAATCCTGCCACGTTAATCTGGTAACTAATTTCAGGTATATACATTTATCTCTGCATATAAATCTTCCCCTCAAATAGGCATTTTCCAATTTATTTTAATGGAGGAATGACATTTGCAAATTTTCATTTGCATATTTACCTAGGTGGAGAAAAACATTTTGTACTTTTAAGCAGGAAGTTGCTTTTCCTTCCTATTAGACCCTATTCATTAATGCCTGCAACCATAATATATATTCATCAGAATGATATTTTTAACAGAAAAAAGGTTAATCTAGGCCAGCTACCAATCCTAGTTTCTCGTTTCATTGTCCTGGATTGTAAAGCATTGCCTTTATTTCAGAATATTTTTATTAATATTTTTTTAACATCATTAGAAAATAAACATGCATTTCAGTTATACTCTCTCTACTCTTTTCTCATTTACTAAATTTACACCAGACGTTCAGAATAAAATTATATTTATAATTCTAATTTTCAAACAGGATTCACAAATTGATCAGATTAACAAATCAACTACAGATTAACCAAAAAGGAAGATGATTTTAATGTAATTCACTCATGGGGAAAAAACACAATAATTCTTCCACGTCAGTTTAAGGTAATACTAATTCCAGCTGAAACAGTTGTAAATACACTTCTCATTCAACAAAAGAGTGCACGTATCCACCGGTATATGTATGAATGTATGTATCATATGCTTGTCAGTAAAATTTATTTTGTGAAAAGGTACCCTATTTTATAAAATCATATGTGAACTATTCTCACAGGAACTTCTCTCACACCCAGAACATCAAGTGAAAATAATAGAACTACAACTGTCTGAATATCAGCAACACCTCAGAGAAAATATAAAATACATGAATGAAGCTGTAGAACAATGATTAATGAAAAAAGGGCTGCTGAACTAAATATGACAAAAATGACTAAAGAGATGTACTTTAGTCATGTACAGCTCATGTACAGCCTTAAAATAGTACTATCAATAGAACTGGTAAACTAACTAAAAATCAAAACCAAAGTTGAAAATAATATTTTAGGTATTACTGAGTGTTGTTCAGAAGAAAAATCCTCATCATTAAAACAATGCAGAACAAGAATAAATGAATAAAATCAGATTATAAAAAATACAAAGCAGAGAATTCTAAGAGAATAGTGGAATACTAAATAATAACAACTTTACACAAACAGAGTTGGTAAGCCAGATTACAGCCCTTGATCATATAATGACTAAGATTATGCAGAAGACATTGTAGATCAGTTGCAAAACAAGACAGGAGGAGATGGAATTCAAATACACTATTAAAAAACTGAATAGTATAGAATAGAATTCTTTATTGTTCAAATGTGATTGGACACAGAAGGAATTTGTCTTGGTGCATATGCTCTCAGTGTACATAAAAGAAAAGATACATTTGTCAAGAATCATAAGGTACAACACTTAATGATAATCATAGGGTACAAATAAGCAATCAAATCATATTAGGAAACAATATAAATCGTAAGGATACTAGCAACAAAGTTACAGTCATACAGTCGTAAGTGGGAGGAGGTAAGTAATAGGAATGATGAGAAGATTAATAGTAGTGCAGACTTAGTAAATAGTTTGACAGTGTTGAGGGAATCTATTTAGCAGAGTGATGGCATTGGGGGGGGGGGTGGGATTTTCTTGTATCTAGTTGTTCTGGTGTGCAGTGTTCTATAGCATAGTTTGACGGTAGGAGTTGAAACAGTTTATATCCAGGATGGAAGGGGTCTGTAAATATTTTCACAGCCCTCTTTTTGAATTGTGCAGTAGACAGGTCCTCAATGGAAAGCAGGTTGGTAGTAATTCTTTTTTCTGCAGTTCTAATTATCCTCCGAAGTCTGTGTCTATCTTTTTGGATTGCAGAACCAAACCAGACAGTTATAGAGGTGCAGATGACAGACTCAATAATTACTCTGTAGAACTGAATCAGCAGCTCTTTGGGCAGCTTGCGCTTTCTGAGTTGGTGCAGAAAGAACATTCTTTGTTGTGCTTTTTTGGTGTTAGGTGTCCATTTTAGGTCTTGATATATGGTAGAACCTAGAAATTTGAAGGCCTCTATTGTTGATACTGTGTTGCCCAGTATTGTAAGAGGTGGTAGTATGGTAGGGTTTTTCCTAAAGTCTACCATCATTATTTTGAGTGTCCGGCAACACCCAGGGCCAGTTGTTCAATCTCCCATCTGTATGCGGATTCATCATTTTCTCAAATGAGACCAATCACTGCTGTATCATCTGCGAACTTCAGTAGTTTAACAGATGGATCATTCGAGATGCAGTCATTGGTATATAGAAAGAAGAGAAGTGGGGAGGGCACACAAACTTGGAGGGAGGCCTGTGCTGATTGTACAAGTATCTGATGTGATTCTGCTTAGCTTCACCTGCTGCTTCCTGTCTGTTAGGAAGCTTATGATCCACTTACAAATGTATTCAGGTACTGCTAGCTGGTTTAGCTTAGTTAGAAGAATGTCTGGAATTATGGTATTGAATGGTGAACTAAAGTTTACAAAGAGGAACTTGGGTAGGTCTTTGGAGATTCAAGATGTTGTAGAATGTAGTGCAGAGTCACACTAACAGCATCATCTGTCGATCTATTTGTTCGGTATGCAAATTGCAGGGGGGTCTAACAATGGATCCGTGATGGTTTGCAAGTGGGCCAGCACTAACCTTTCAAAGATTTTCATAACTACAGATGTTGGAGCAACTGGTCTGTAGTCATTCAGTTCCTTGTTGGTGGGCTTCTCCGGCACTGAGATGATAGTATAGCGTTTGGAGCAAGAAAGAACATAGCACATCATTAGTGATTTATTAAAGATTCGGGTGAAGATGGAGGCCAATTGGTCAGCACAGACATTTAAGCAAGAATAAAACAGTAATAATCTAATTTAGCCTGCCTCCATTGTGGACTGGGGATACGCGAAAGATTAGGCAATCACACAAGTCTTCTAAAAAGAAAAAAAGTTGGGTATCTCCATCTTACAGTTAGTAAAAAGTGCAGATTATCCAAAACTAATGTTTTAGATTTGGAAAATAAAAATTGATGGTATATAAGTGCCCAGACAATTAGGAAACATTTCAACATATTAATAATAATAAAAGAGTCAAGGAAACAATAGGTCCACTAAAGAGAAAAGATGGAAAGGTCAGTAACAGGCAGTAGGGAGAAAGCAGAGCTGCTTAACAGTCCTCATGCAAAAAGAAATTATAGCCCAATGTATCAAAAAAGCTACTGTAAAAGGCAAACTAGCAATAAAAATTAAAATAAGTAAGAAAATGGTAAGAGAACTTCTATCTGTCCTTGAGGAATATAAATCATGTGACCTGACAGATTACATCCCAGGATTCTGAAGGAGCTGGCAAATGTTATATCAGAACCATTGTACTATATCTTTCAAAAACCCTGAAGCACCAGGGAAGTATGTGAACTTTGGAAAAGGGCTGATGTGGTTCACCTCTTCAAGAAAGGAGGGGGAAAAACAGACCAAGGAAATCACAGACCAATCAGTCTAACATCAATACCTGGGAAAATCTGGGGAAAGATAATTAACAAACAGATCTGCAAACAATAAGAAATAAATAAAGTTATAACTAGTAGCCAACACAGGTTTGTTAAAAACAGATCATGCCAAATCAATCTTATTTTATTATTTGATAAAGTCACTAAATTAGTAGACCAACAAAATGTGGTGGACACAGTTTACTTAGATTTCAGTAAGGTGTTTGGCAAAGCAGACCACAATCTACTTCTTGGTAAACTAGAAAAATGTGGAATAGACAAACATCACCAACCGATGGATTTGTAGCTGGATGACAAACTGTACCCAATGAGTAGTCCCTAATGGTACTATATCCACATGGAGAGAAGTAAGCAGTGGGGTATCACAAGGCTCCGTCTTAGGCCCAGTACTCTTCAATATCTTTACAAATGACTTAAATGAGAGTAGTAGAAGGGAAACTCATCCAATATGCAGATGATACTAAACTGGCAGGAATAGCCAACACCCCAGAAGACAAGGTCAGGTTCCAAAAAGATCTTCACAAACTTGAACAATGGCTCCTATCCAGCAAAACAAATTTCAATGTAGAGAAAAACAAAGCTTTACATTTAGGCAGGAAAAATCAAAGTTACAAGTATAAATTAGGTGCTACCTAACTCAAAAACAGTAACTGTGGGAGGGACATTGGAGTCCTAGTGGATGATCATTTGAATATGAGCCAGCAATGGGCAACGGCAACCAAAAAAGCTAATATAATCCATGGTTGTCTAAACAGAGGCATAGAATCAAGATCATGTGACGTATTAGTACCACTTTATAAAACCCTAGTAAGACCACACCTGGAATACTGCAAACAATTTTGGTCACCATACTACAAAAAAGATGACACGTTGGAAAAAGTTCAGATAAGAGCAACTAAGATGATCAAAGGCATGGAGACTAAACCATACCAGAACAGCCGCAGGATTTGGGTTTGGCTAGTTTAAAGAAAGGAAGAATTAGGCATGGCACGATAGCAGTATTTCAGTACTTGAGAGGCTGCACAAAGAAGTGGGTGTAAAATTATACTCCAAGGCACCAGAGGGCAGGATAAGAAATAATTGTTGGAAACTAATCAAAGAGAGAAGCAAACTGGAATTAAGGAGAAACTTCCTAACAGTGAAGACAATTAACCAGTGGAACAACTTGCCTCCAGAAATCATGGGCAGTCAATCACTGGATATTTTTAAGAAGACACTGGGAAGTCACTTGTTCTCCTGCTTGAGCAGGGGGATGGACTAGAAGACCTCTAGCGTTCCCTCCAGCTCTGTTCTGTTCCGTTCCATTCCATTCCATTCTATTCTGTCTTCAGTGGATGAAATTATTCAGCTAATAGGCATCTAACTGAATTTTAAATATCTGACACTTGACTCCATTCCTAGTTATAAAAAAATATAGTGGAAGTAGTAGAAATTTGGATAATTCATAATCATTATTTTTATTAAAAAATTAGGAAACAAACAATATATTATCCAAATACTATTGCCATATTTATCAGGCATCCTAAGGACTCTTACTACTGTGAAATAGAAAATATATGGTCTCTCTACTGTTTATCAATTTAAAGTGAAATCTTATTACAAATAGATTTGTAGATGTTTCAAGATCCATAACAATTTATAAACTCAGCAAGGCATATATTGATAATTTTTACTGAGTAAAAACTTTGGTTTTGGGGAAAGGAGTTCTAAATTTTATTTATGTGATTTATGATACTTGCATCTTGCCTTCCTTGAAATAGTTCAAAGCAACATTTTATAAAATTCTATTACACCGTGAGGTTGGTTAAACAGGAGTAATTTACTTGCTTAGGTGAACTCAGTAAATTTTATTGATATATATTTAGAATGAATGATATTTTTTTAATAACCTTCATATGGCATGACCTGATTGGGAAAAAAAGGAATCAATTTGAACAAAATCTTATGGATGGAAGAGTCCTATTGTCCTGCATATGTTACAATTCTTTTGTTGCCCTTGAGCACATTCAAGGTGCCATATTGACTTGCAGTTATTAGTTTCTTAATGTCAAAATGGTAAAAAGAAACAGCAAACATAGGTTTAAAAAGTGATAATTTTGAATACATATGTTAGAGGTATAGACAATTCTACTAGGCACCTTGTCTTGTGTAGCAAACAATGAGAAGGAGATGTCAGGCAATGTCCTCAGATTTGAGGAAATTGCCTTGACAGTGTCAATCAATCAATTAAGTAGAATCTGTAATAAAATTGAGACAAATGTAATCAATTCATTTCATTATACAAATTAAACAAAACACCGTAATAGTCATGTGAACTTATTCAGAAATTTCCTTACAGTTATTTAAGGATAACTGCTAAGTTATAAATGTCAACTATGATTCAACAATTGCAAAAGTTGTTTTCATGTCTAGAATGATTAATACCCAAGTAGTAAACAGTGTCCTGAAAAATAACATTTGATTGTTTATTAAACTCTTATTATGTTGCAAATGGCATTCATAACTTATGGGAGATGTCAGTTTGTTTTAATGAGATGAAAGATTTAGAATTTTAGTATATATAACATATTAACATTTAGTATATCAACATATTAACAGAGTTAAAATTATTTCCCATAAATGAGACATTACCGTCTCTTTTTAATAATAAAATAAAAATAATTGGTTATTAAAATCTAATTCATCAAAAACCTTAACAAAATAGATTAAGCTCACAGTTAACTCCAGCTGAACTCACAAATTTTAAAAGTGGCTTATCTTTAGCTGGATTGTATCCATATTACAGGATCAGAATACATCTGGAAGGGATTTTAGAGGTCTTCTAGTTAAGCCCACTGCTCAAGCAGGAGATCCTATACCATTTAAGACGAGTGACCATACAATCTCTTCTTAAAAACCTCCTGTGATGCAGCACCCACAGCTACTGATCCACTGGTTAATTGTTCTCACTGTTACAAAGTTTCTCCTTAATTCCAGGTTACTTTTCTCCTTGATGAGTTTCCATTCATTGTTTCTTGTCCTGCCCTTTGATGCTTTGGGAAATAAATTGACCTCCTCCTCTTTGTGGTAGCCTCTCAAATATTGGAACACCATTATCATGCCCCCCCCCCAGCCCTTCTTCTCTTTATACTAGCCAACCCAAATTCTATAACTGTTCTTCATATGTTTTAGTTTCCAGGCCTTTAATCATCTTACTTGCTTTTCTTTGTACTTTTTCCAAAGTCCCAACATTTTTTTTTGCTGTGGGAACCAAGGACATTCCAACAGATGGCTAGGGAGAGGAGGAGTGAAGTAATCAAGCAACCGGCCAGCACCTCTTTTTAGTACTGTTTGTCTCTTTTTTATGATTTTTATTTTTTTCCTCTTAGATAATTAAGAATTTAACAATTTGTAAAGAATTAGAATAAATAAACTGTTTTTTTCCAAATGTTTAGTTGAAAAAATAAATTGAAAAAATGTTAAAATTAAAAAAGTTTTAAAAATTGAAAAAAAGATGTAAAATTCAAAATGATATTTAAGAGTTTAAATATAGAAGATTAAAATTGGAACAAGGAACTTAAAAATAAAAAATGAAAAAAATGAAAAATGATTTTTTTCTTAAGAAAGGGAAATTAGAGATTTTAAAAAATTAAGAATTTACAAGAGTTTTTGGTCCTTTATGAAGTAATATGCACTTTTTCTGTTGGAAGTCTCAGGCTATTTTCTAGGAGATTTTTTGTTCTTAAGTCTCTACTTCCTGTCTTGAAAGTTTATCCCTTTCCTCTCCCTCCACAAATGCCTTGTACTTATCCTCCTCTCTCCTCCTGTTCCTCAGGCAGGCCGGATCGGGAGCGCACACCAGACTGTTGCTTCTCCTGCTGCCACTGCTGTTGGTGTGACTCTCATGAGGGGAAAAGAAAAAAATAATAAAAGTCTCTGCAGTGGCAGGACTGGCCCACCATGGAGTGACCCATCCCACTCCCCCGCCTGGCAGATCTTCCCCCCCTCAGCTCAGCTCTTCTTCATTCCTTCCTTCCCCCAGCACCCATCAAAGCTCTGCCCCCACTTGGCTTCCCTCACCCCCTCTGCATGCCCAGCCACTGGCCTGAGGGGGAGCAAGCGATGGTGGTGCGGGGCGGCTAGTGCTGGTGGCAGCTACTGCTCCTGAGCTGGCTGTGGGTCATGCTGCTCAGCAGGCAGTGCCCTGACTTTTTTGTTCTTAAGGCTCTACTTCCTGTCTTGAAAGTTTACAGCCACCACTGCACCGCCTCAGCAGCAGCACCTCCTGCCTGCAATTCCTTCCTTCCCTCAGCGCGCACCAAAGTTTTGCCCCCGCTCAGCTGCCCTTGCTGCCACCGCCCCCCCTCTGCATGCCCATCCGCTGGCCTGGGGGGAGCAAGTGAGGGTGGTGTGAGGCAGCTGGCGGCAGTGGCGGTTATTGTTCCTGGGCTCACTGTGGGTCACACTGCTCAATGGGCAGCAGCCCGACTCTGTGCCTGCCCCTGCTGCACCGCCGCATCAGCAGCACCTCCTGCCCGCAGAACTGAGGCAGGGAAGAAGATCAAGAGATGTGGAGCCACAGACTTCCCCCTTTCCCCTGCCTCACAGCTCACCTTGGTGGGACCAGGACGTGCACAGAGTGAGTGGAGTTTGTGACCAACTTTAAAGTGAATGGGGCTGTTTGTGACTAAATGGGACAAAGAACATAGAGGGATGCAAGGGAACATGGAGGTAATCTAGTCCAACTCTTCCCAAGACAGGAGTCCTTCCTTCTGTTTGAGAGCTGTCAGTGGCAGACATGAGGGAAAGTGTGTGTGTGTGTGTGTGTGTGTGTGAGAGAGAGAGAGAGAGAGAGAGAGAGAGAAAGAATGAGTAAGAGAAAGAAGGAAAGAGAAAGAAAGAAGTTGGAGATAGAGAGACACAAGAAGGAAGGAAGAGAAAGAATGAAAATAAGTGGGGGAGAGAGACACAAGAAAGAAGGAAGGAAAGAAGGAAGGAAAGAAGGAAAGAAGGAAGGAAGGAAGGAAATATGATCACAATTGAGCCCAAAATTTTGGTTACTAAGCAAGAGCATTGTTAAGTGAGTTCCACCACATTTTCCAATTTGGCCATGCCCACCCAGTCACATGACCACCAAGCCACTCCCATCTGGTCACATGACCACTGAGCCACTCCCATAAAACAGGCCACACCTACAGAATAGGTTCTCAAAAATTTGAAACCCACCACTGGTGCTGCTGCTCAGTTGGCCATTTGCACTGCTCTTAGCCACTGCTGGTCAACCGTGCTGCTATCAGTCACTACTCAGAGCACTTTGCTCCTCTGCCACATAGCTCTGTACCACTGCTTCTCAAGGTCTGCCATGCTGCTCATAGCCACTGGTCTACTGCCACTTAGCTGCATTTCTCTGCTGCTCAGTAGTCTCCATTTGCACCGCCCTGGTTCCGGTCAGTTGTCAGTGGCTTTCTGGGATGCCTGTCTGTCTCTAAGCTTGACTGTCTCTCCTTCTGTCAGATGGGTAATTAGGCCACCTCTCAGTTGGGATATTGGGCTGCCTCTCAGCTGGACCACCTCTCAGTCTCTGACTATTTGTAATCCATAAAAGAAGGTAGAATGACAATTTCAGTTCAGAGTAATAAAAGCAGTTCAAGGAAATTTATGATCTAGGTAATAAAAATTTACAATCCAGTTGTAAAACTTTACAAGTAAACAATTTTTTAAATATTCATTCAGTTATCTCAGGACCATTCAATATATACTGTTCAAAAATAATAATAAAGGGAACACTTAAACAACACAATGTAACGCCAAGTCAATCACAGGTCTTTGAAATCAAACTGTCCACTTAGGTAGCAACACTGATTTACAATCAATTTCACATGCTGTTGTGCACATGGAATAGACAACAGGTGGAAAGCATAGGCAGTTAGCAAGACATCCCCAATAAAGGAGTGGTTCTACAGGTGGTGATCACAAACCACTTCTCAGTTCCTATGCTTTCTGGCTGATGGTTTGGTCACGTTTGAATGCTGGTGGTGCTTTCACTCTAGTGGTAGCATGAGACGGAGTCTACAACCTACACAAGTGGCTCAGGTAGTGCAGCTCAGAGTTGATCTGTGCAGGGTGGTGATGGGATTGTGCATTTAGGTAGCGGTTGGTGTGTGTTTTTTCCAGTAGATAGTGTATTCTAGGGAGCCATTGGGTTTTTTGTAGATTAGTATGTATGTATACATAAACATACATACATACATACATACATACATACATACATACACATGCACACGCGCGCGCACACACACATATCCTTGCTTAAGCAACTGTTAAAATAGGCAAAAATATTGTAAATGTATTTGAGAGTACCTGTATTAAGAGAACTTTAAAGAAATACCAGTTTAAAGAAAAAACTGTGTGTTAAATAGGATATTATGTGTGTGTGTATGTGTGTGTGTGTATATATATATATATTTTTGTGTGTGTGTATGTGTGTATTTCTATAAGGGCAGTTTGGAGGGAGGGGCTAAACATAATGTTGAAGTTTAAGAACTAAAAATAATATTTAGACTTTATTATACTCCATTAGGTTAGTAGAGAAAAGGATTGTCTAGGACAGCATTTTGTTGGTGAAGTAATAAGGACAATGCTTCTTTTAAAAAGTATGTTTTTACAATATCTTATACCAACTACACTTTGGGAGAAAGTGATATACTATTTTTGAGTGCCACATGAGCTTAAATTGTAGGAATATAATATTCTCTTGAGTTATATACCTAATACATGGAATTTGACAATGTGAATGAATTCTCCATCCATTAGTATATTGAAAAGACTTATATTGCAACATTGGAAAGCCCAATTTCCTCAATGGAATGAAGACCTGATTATACTTGTTATTATGAATTGATTGCCTGTAGACATAAACTTTGTATGGATAAATATAAGGAAATGTAAACTCATTTATACAAAGTTAAAGTTAAAGAAAGCATAATAGTCTCATATAACAGAATAACAGAATTGGAAAGGATCTTGGGCATCATCAAGTTCACCCTCTGTTCAAGCAGACCACCTTATGCCATTTCAGACAAATGGTTGTCCAATCTCTTCTTAAAAACGTCCAGTGGTGGAGCACCAACAGCCTCCAAAGACAAGCCATTCCACTGTTCTCACTGTTTGGAAACTTCTCCTTAGTTCTAGGTTGCTTCCTTCCTTGATTAGTTTCTATTCATTGTTTTATGTCTTGGCTTCTGGTGCTTTGGAAAATAGGTTGACTCTCTCTTTTTTATGGCAGTCCCTCAAATATTGAACACTACTATCATATCACCCCTAGTCCTTTTCACTATACTAGACAAACCAATTCTCCATGGTAAACAGGAGAGTCCAGGATGGGTTATTCTGGCATACTAGCTTGTTGACTGAGTTGAAAGTCTGAGGACATGCCTTCCTGGTAACAGTTCTCGGTCTTTCAATTCAGCCTCGGCTCACAGGACTGTTTTGTTCCAATTAGATTTAAAAGAACATAGAATCCCTTTGAACAACAAAAAAGAGTGGATGGAGAGGAGAAAATTCTCAGGTACTATTACTTTTTAGCAATTAAGCTTTCCAACTTTTTATGACTGAAATCAACCTGGAAATGACTTTAGCAGAAATAAAAACATGGGAGAGAGAATTGCTAAGAAAGTAATAAGATGAGTAACTGTTGCAGCCCAGCAGGATCCGGTTGAGCTGCTGATAGACTCGGATAGTGAGGAACCATCTGAGTCTGCCCTGGACGATGTGGAGGACCCTGGGCAGGGCTCAGACTCAGAGCAGGGACCAGAGAGACTGGTTGGCCACCAGGAGGCGCCTGAGGCATGGAGCAGTGGGGAAGATCAAAGGCAGTTTGTTCCTGATGCTAGATTGAGAAGGGCTGAGAAACGGAAGCAGCAACTCCGTAGGAAGACTTACAAAAGATGATTAAGCACAGGTGGTTGTTGATTGGCCCCTCCCGAGAGATTATAGGTGAGGCATTGGGACAGGACATTTGCAGGAAACAACCGTTCAAATTAGTAGTTTGTGTATTCTAGCTGTGTCTGTTCGTTTGGACTATCTGCGTTGCTTCGTTTGAACTATCTGAGTTGCTGCAGAGCTAATCTATTGAATGTGAGTTGCCTGGGCCCTCAGCCAAAGGATTCGTTATCTCAGTAATTGAACAGTGGCAAACAGGCAAGCCTGTGTTCTGGTTTATTCACAGGCCAGGGGGTCAGAACAAGTAACATTCCTTCATTTGCTTTAAAAGACACTTTTATACACTTTTTAAAGATACTAGACAGATATATAAAGCTTCCATTATAGTGTTTGAATTAGTCCTCAGAATTATAATTCTGAAGTACATTGAATGGGTAAGGGAACTAGGTATGTCTAGCCTAAGGAAAAGAAGGCTTAAGGACAAGATGATGGCCAATCTTCCAATACTTAAAGAACTGTATATAAGTAAAGCTTAAATACAGCTCTTTAATTGGTGTGTGTGTGTGTGTGTGTGTGTGTGTGTGTGTGTGTGTGTGTGTGTGTGTGTAGTTGTTTTCCAAAGCATCAGAGGGCAGCACAAGAAGCAATGGGTGGAAGCTATTCAGAGGGAGATTCAACCTGGAATTAAGAATTTCCTGATGGTGAGAATAATTAATTCATGGCACTGCTTGCCTCCTGGAATTGTGGGTAGTCCATTGCTGAAGATTTTCAGGAAAAGATTGGAAAACCATTTGGCCAGGAATTATATTCTTTTTTAATGCTTTATTGAATCATTTGAAAGCAGGATTTCAGCAACCAAATGTTGATAGTCAATATTTTTTCAGTGAAATATGTACTTAGCTTATTATAGTCATGATAAAGATGTACCTATTCTTATAGTCTGAAACTGCATTTTTATTGCTTTTAGATTAATTTTAGTCCATTTGTGGACTAAATGAGTGGATTTCATTTTAAGTCTAATGCACACTTAAAAAACCATGTTCTAGCCATTATAGACTTTAAAAGAAGCATTCCAATTTTCCCAATACCTCTCATCCTACATATTTGGTGAGAAAACAAATTGGATCAAAATGTTGTTGAAGTAGTAAGATTAAGATTATTTTATGTCTTAAAAGGACATAAAATTCCTGTGAAGTTGAAATTATTAAAAATTCTAATATCCAGCAGCATTTCCCTTGTGTTCTGGAAATATTAAGAGATATCTGTTAAGATAGATTCCTTGGTCTTGTGAGCATTTTTAAAGGTTGGGCAGGGCATAAAAAGAAGAGGATGGAAAGAAATTCAGTCATGTGAAGAATATTGAAAATGAACTATTAAGCTTTGTATAATATGAGAAATCAAGTTACGAGATGATTTCATATTAATACAAAGCCAAACATAGATATAAAGAGTTCATCCTCATTTATCCCTGACTTGCTTCTCAACAATAAATCAGGAGACGCTTATTCAGAAGGAAAGCTTAGGTAGAACTGCAATACAACTCATTGTCCTTTAATCTTCCTTTCCCCCTCCCCTCCTTCTCTTCTTCCCTTCCTCTTTCAGAAGGCACAACAACTGCATCAAACTAAATTTTCTTACTGTATATAGTATAGTGTGTGTGTATATATAATTACTATACATTCATTACTATTTCATTATATGCCTTACCATTTTTGTAAGCTGCAAAACTTGACATTTTCTCTCTGTCTGACCTTCTGATTTCTAACACCACAGTAATTATTCATTATTTCAAACATCATTTGTTTTCTGATAATCTTAATATGTCACACCTGAAGTGTAAAATATGATGTTCAGTTAAGCAAATAATTTACCCTTCCTCAAATACAGTTCCTGGGGAAAATAATACCATAAAATACTTAGACACAAAAGAATGCTGATTCAAACACAAGAGTATTGTAAAAATCCTGGAAATAAGAATACCAGATAATAGCCAGAGAAGAGTAACATCTTAACAGACACATTCTTTGGACCTTTATATTTGACTCAAGGAAGCCATTGTATTCATGCCCCATTATCTCATCATTCCGATCTCATTAACATGTACAAGCTATTATCCAATAAGTAAATGCTCTACTGATTAAATGTATATTGTAATTGCATATGTCTGGATAGAAGGGTTTCGTTCCTATCTTTTAGGCTTGTTCTTTTGCCTCTAGTACCAATTTGTGTTTTAATGGAATTGTGTGCTTAATGCATAAAAATTCTTCCACATTCTTCATGCAGCAGTATTGGTTCAAATATGCAGAATTATGCTTTGTAAGATTGTGTTACCTTTCTTCAAGTAAAAAAGGTTCTAAGTATTGCCACCTGATTACAGGAAAGCTAAGAAGGTGATAACAGAATGGAAACTATTGTTTCAGAGAATGAAATCTTACACATATCTACTCAAAAGAAAATCCCATTGATTTTCGTGACATTTAGTCCCTGAAAAGTGGGCAGGATCATAATTTTAGCTGTATATCAATAGGCTCAATATCAAACCATAGCGGCTGAAGTTTCTTATATCTTGCTGCTATAGGAATGTTTCCCAACATGGCCTCAGTTCAGCAGAAATTCATTTTCAATCTATCTTCAATCTATGAAGGGATTGTGTTAATTAATTCTCATTGTTGACTGACTTTCATGTAATATTGATAATCTTTCCTTGATAATCTAGGTTCCCGTTTGACATGTGGCTTACCTGAACCTCTGAATGAGGCCTGGATCTAAAGAATGCAGTCTTTTTAATTTGCATATTAAGCAGATATTCTCTACTGGCTAATGGAAATTTGCATCAAAAGAAAACACAATAGGCTTTCATCCTATTTCAACTACTAATTTTAATTGCAAATTTAGGAAAAATCAAGATTCACAGGACTGAATATAGGGATGTTGAATTAAACAATGGTGTACTCTTACATATTCTTAAATAACAAAAAAGCACTAAATTTCTGAATAAATATGTATAGGACTGTATTGTGAGTAAGCATCTACTATATTAAAAGCATAGAATTGTTTACTGCTAAGAATTTGATTATAAGTATTTTGATTACAGATTTTAAGATATCTAGTGTTAAAACTGATTACTTCAATTTTTTTTAAAAATTCAGGTGCAAAATCTGAAACATTCTTTAGTTAAAAATAAATCTGCCCAATATATAGGGAAAAAATATTCTAGCGGTTGATCAAAGCCAGACTTTTGATTAGCTAAGATGAAGGCCTTGCTTTAGAAAAGAAATTAAGAAAGATAGCAATGCATGTCTATAGATGATGTTATATCTATATATACATATCAGTGGTGGGTTTCAAATTTTTTAGAATGTATTCTGTAGGCGTGGCCTGTTTTGTGGGAGTGGCTTGGCAGTCGTGTGACCGGGTAGGAATGGCCAACTTGATTTCACTCACCAGGAGATTTCATGGATTGGGTAAAATGTGGTGAAGCTAACTTAACAACACTCTTGCTTAGCAACCAAAATTTTGGGCTTAATTGTAGTCATAAGTCAAGGACTGTCTCTGCCTTCCTCTGCATGGCAGCCTTGTCCTAGTAAACTATAATTCCTTTCTGGCAATTTTCCTCTCTGTTAGAGGCACCAAAATAATCCATACAATGTAAGGTTTCCTGCTGCAGCAGGGGGTTCGACTGGATGACCTCCTAGTAGCCTTCTAGCCCTAAATTGCTGTGCTTTTTTTCTTTCTTTCTGCTAACAAAGAAACTTGCCTGAGGCTCATTCCACATGCCTGCCAGATAGAGATAATGAGATAATGACCCTCGAGAAAGTTTGGCTCTATTCACAAGCCTTTCAGAAACACAATGCTCATTTTGCACAAACCTCAAAACTTCAAAAACATAACACCATATAACATATAACCATATAACCAATTTGTTCTTCCCTGCATCTTTTCAATTTAAAATTATTAAGACTTGTGGACTTCAATTCCCAGAATTCCACAGCCAGACATGCTCAGTTCCGATTTAAAGCAACAGCATTTGTTTTTCTCCTTTGCGAAAGAGGTTTCCTTCTTTCTTTTTCTTCTTCCTTCCTCTCCCTCCTCTCTCTCTCCCTCCCTCCCCCCTCTCAAACATACACACAAAGAGAAAAGTTGGATTGGACTATCTCTCCTATCCCCTTCCCTCTCTCACTCACTCTCAAACAAACACTCACACAAAAGTTGGATTGGATATCTTTTCAAATGGCTTGAAAGCAGCTCCTCTGCCATTCCCTCCCCATTCCCCAAACACTTATCTCATTGCAAATGCAGCCTGCTGTCTGAATGGGAAATGCCTGGAAAGCAATAAAGCCCACCCATTCACCTCCTGCTGGCAGGCAGGTATGAGAGGAGAGGCAGAGAAGTCAGAGGTGATCCCATCTGAGCCTTCTAAAAGAAAAAGGCTGGGGGAAAGTGTATGTGCTACAGCATGGCTCTTTGTTTGGCTTCCTGCCTCCTCCTGTGGTCTCCTCAGTGCTCACTTGTGCTCTACCTCCTCAAGTGTAGTTTGATTGCAGGCGGAGCCACGTTGCCTTTTCAAACTTGTAATCAGTGAAGCTGGGCTGGATTTTTATATAGTTTTATCCTGCTGTGTGTGTGTGTGATAGAGAAAGAAATGGATGGGGATCTGGGCAGAAAGTCACTACACTTGGGGAGGGAAAGCACAAGTGAGCACTGAGGAGACCACAGGAAGAGGCAGGAAGCCAGGCAAAGAGCCATGCTGTAGCACACATACTTTCTCCCAGCCCTGGAAGGATCCATTATGTAAAAATCCAGCCCAGCATCACTGATTACAGGTTTGAAAAGGCAACGTGGCTCCACCTGCAATCAAACTACACTTGGGGAGCACAAGCAATCCAAGATCCTCCCCTCCAGCCTTTGCCCAAAGCCCTGCACAGCACCAGGAGGATGAAGTTTGAATTCCTCCCCCTCCCTCTGACGCACACATACCTTTTCCAGCTGCTTCAGAGAGGACTTCAACTCTGCTCCTGCCTCAGGTCCTCTGAAGAAGCCCTGCCCTTGCTTCCTTCTCTTTGAGAAGCGCCTTGCAAAGGGCAGGAACATACCGGTATGGGGGCGTGGCCACACCTCTATGGAACGGATACACAAAAGTACGGCAAATTTCTGACACCGTATGCATGAAGAGCATTATCATTGTTATTGTTATATGCTTAAATCATGTTGGAGAAGAACTGAATCCTTTTTTTGTGTGTAACTTCATCCTGTAATTCATTCTAGCATTGGAAGTGGCCTTACTGTGAACTATTGTGGCATGAAGGTCCTGTTGCCATACTTGCACTGCAATTGATGCCAGGGTAGAGAGTCACCCTGTTCAGTCAATTTCATCCCCACAGTTTATCCAAGTTTTCAAGCAATTCAACTCTAACTCACTCAAGTGTATGTGAGACTCTCCTAGACTTCATTGCAGTGTAGAGTATGGTGAGGCAGAAAATTCTGTATTATGTTGAATTTTAATAGAGCTGTAATAAAGATCAATATTTATTTGTCTAACTTTATTTTCTGGTGAATGTAAGGTGTACAATAAAGGAAAGGAAATTAAAAAATAAAATAGATAGAAAATAAGGTATCTTGATGACTTGTGAAGCTAATAAAACGTTATTGTATTGGTACTCATTTTATACATTAGAATTAGTCCTTGGGGTCTTGTGAGATTTGAAGATTGTCATTGGAAGAAGGAGAAGAAAGGGTATTCTTAATTGGCTGTTAATTACTTGGTTATTTAAGAGTGTTGCATACTGTTGTTATAAATATATAACAATGAACTTTTATGAATGCATAGTCACACAAAGCTGATAATTTATGTAACAGCAATAGCAATGACAACAGCAAATTTACGTTGGCATATTAAAGACAACTGGTGACTGTTCTCTTCCCAGCTGTTTATGACTGAAATCATATATAAATAAATAATATATAAAACACACATGGACACATAGGTACACACACACACACACCCATATACACAGACATTTATGACAGTGATGCTGGATTGCTAACTCCAGCAAAAAAAAATTCTTCAGTCCCACTGCAAAAAGGTGTTTTGTGGTAGTGATTGTAGTGATTGTAGTATTTGGATTAAACCAAATATAGCAAGAACTGTGCAAATAAATAAAGCTGTGTTATTCAGTTATCAAATTTTGGACTCTTGTGTGAATGTCTGTGTAGTATAAAAATTAGGCCAATACTGGAAAGGATTATAACAGCAAGAAACAAACAAGACCCCAAACATTCAACCTTCCAGTAGAGAAACAGGTAAGAAGATTTGATTTAGTCTAGTCAGAAAATAAACATGAAATCTTAGTGGTGAGTAGAAAGCACATATTTTACAAACAGTTATTTTAACAGAATAAGATATAGAAAATGCTGCATATGAAGTGGCATTGTTGTTATGGTAAATTTAGAAATAAAATGTGAAAGATTAGGACCTTTTTTTCTACAATAAAGACATTTAGAGTCATACAACTGTAAAAAAAAGAAGAAGTCATGTATGAAATATCGGATTTCTTAATGGCTTGATTGTAGAAATGACTTGAGAGAGGTAAGGTAATTTTTGGGGGAGGGGAATGATTTAGTGAATTTAATTAATCCTAGAAAAAATTAGCTTTGGATTAATAAGGACCTCCCTCTCCCCCACTTCGATGACAAAGTAGAAATACACAATAGATATACTTCTTGACCTAGCACAGTGGTTCCCAAACTTGGCAACTTTAAGACTTGTGGACTTCAGCTCAGAGCAGAACTGGCTGGAGAATTCTGGGAGTTGAAGTCCACAAGTCTTAAAGTTGCCAAGTTTGGGAACCACTGACCTAGCAGAACATCTGGAAATATAGTATATGCAAAAAAACTTTAAAAAGCAGATTTACTCATGTGCAACTATATATGGAGCTTTATTTATTTCCATTCCCATACTTCATTTTTTTTCTTTTGTATTGCTTTGGGTCTGAATTTCATAATCCAAGGAAAATATTTTATTCTCTGTCACAAAAAGGCTTAACTGAAAAATCATCCCGAAACAAGTTTCCATAAGATGCTCAGAAATACATAATATCCAACTATCTGACTGGCATTAAATTAGACATTAACCCTTGTATTAGTGTGGTGTTTAAATCTTATTTTTCTACTACTTGATGTGTGTAAAATAATCTCTTATTTCATATACAGAAATCCTTCATTAATGTCAAAGAGAGATTATTGTTGTTTTTTCAGTCCATATAGGTATGAAGCACAGGAGTAGATTCAGCGTTATTGAGTAACTAGGGAAGGAAGACTTATTCTGCACATAAAGGAGATAAGAGTGAGTTTCTTTTGCATTTTTCCTCAGATAGTATTATAAAAAAGTAAACAAAAAGACAGCTGCACACTATATGTTTTATATAATTAACAGGAGGACAAATACATATGTTTAATGTATGAATTTTACCCCTCAAATTCTACATATGCTTCTGATAACCTTGATGTCACGGCTCCTTCACTTAATAACCAAGAAAGAAACCACTCGACTCCATTTTGCAGAATTAAGTGTACTTTTACTGATTATAAGTAATGAGAAGCTAAGCAAAGCTGGATCTGAGCAAAAGGGCGCAAAAGCATTAGATATCAACACATGATTCAATCCCGTCCCTTGGTACCCCAGTCCATAGTCCAATCGTATATCACCACAGCTGTCAGGTGGGAGACATCTTCAAAAATCATCATCAGGTTGGAATGCCGGATAGTTGGCCTTGGCGGGAAACTCCCCTCCTTCCACATACGCAAACAAATGGCGTGAACAACTCCCATTTAACAGTCTTCCTGTTCAGACTACTTTCCTCACCCAAATACCATGCCCCCCTCCCCATTTCATGGCAGCCGAAAGGAAGCAGCAAAACAGAGGCTGACACTTGAGTTGCCACTGTGTCTAATCTCTTTATAAAAAATGCAATTAGTGTAATATGACCGACTATCATAACCAATACATCTCTTTTTCATTTTACTTGAAATTGATTTAAAATTCACATTTATAGAATAGATTACCAAATTATTTTCTCCCTTTATATGACATTTCTCTTTTATGTGTGAATTGCAGCTGCAGTGATAGTAATCATTTCTTACAGAGTGCAATCTATTGTAAAAGAACTGATCTCTCAGTGTTGGCTATCTGCTCACAGTATATAATTTGCTTTTAGTTTTTCTCCTGACTGAACTTCTTAAATATTTATAATGCTAAGAATTTTATTTCAACATAGTCAGACCAATTGTTTAGAAAAATCAAGCAAATTTTTATCTTGCCGGCCACATCTACCCGGCCCACTTGAGTGGGGAGGCGAGGAATGTTGCGGGTCCCATCCCCTAGGCAGTGATGGTGAAACTTTTAGGCACCAAGTTTCCAAACTGCACACGCATACATGCCCAAACTGCAAGGCCCAAATGCGCACCTGTGTGCACGAATATGCACGCATGCATGCGCAGCAGAGACCCCAAGACCAGCTCACCAGCAGGAGGTGGGGCATCCCACACAGGCAGCTCTGTCAGAGGTAAGATCTTTTTTTCATGAACTTCTATTTCATAATTTGCAGGGAAACAGAAGCTCATGAAAGAAATGCCATGGAGAACTGAGATAGAGCGATGGTGTGCATGCCCACAAAGAGGCTCTGTGTGCCACCTGCGGCATGTGTGCCATAGGTTTGCCATCATGGCTCTAAGGAGATACACCTGGTGGAACCAAGAAGAAGGGTCTTCTCCATGGTGGCTGCCTCTCTCTGGAGTATCATTTGCCCAGAGATTAGAACAGCCCGCCTCTAATACTCTTCCAGAAAGTACTAAAGACCTGGTTCTGCCAGGGGCCTGGAGAACCTATAGCAGAATGGAGCACATTAAATGGCTTGTGTGATCTGCTGTTGCCGAGATGGGCAGGCTGATTTTATTATATTATATTAATTTATTTAATTCTTTTTTATTAGTTTTATTGTTTTAAATGAGGTTTTATATTCTGTAAGTCGCTATGGGCAAATAGGCAGCAATATAAATTCAATAAATAAATAATGTGTTATTTTTGACTTATTGTAAGTTCAGAATAATATATGTATTATTGATACAGTTCAGTTCATTAAAGCTTACTTACTAAAAAGCTGAAAAATTAGGCTTTGAATAGGTACACCTGCAAGGGGAAGTAAAAAACAGATCTTCAAATGATAACTTCAAGCAAGCAACTGGAACTGTCTTTCCTTAGGTAAAAGAATGGTCCATCCACAAAAAGGAATTCTGTTCTGGAATTATCCCTTGGTTGGCCATAGAGAATTTGACTTCATGTAGGTGACTTCAACTACATATCAGTAGTAGACAGGCAGGTTTTGTTTATGCTGTATATCAGTGGTCCCCAACCCCCGGTCCGCGGACCGGTGCCGGGCCGTGGAGTACCTGGCACCGGGCCGCGCAGCGGCCGGGGGCCATGATCGTTCTTTTAAATCCGCTCCTCTTAAATGCATTTCTCTCCCCCCCCTTTGGTCCCACCCTCGGCTCTCTCTCCCTCCCTCCCTCGCCGTCTCCTCCTTTCTCTCTCTCCCCTCCCGCACCGATCCATCGCCAGGGAAAGAGAGAGTGAGAGAGTGAGAGAGGAGAGAGAGAGGGAGGGAGTCAAGAAAACTCTTCCGGCCGCCGCTGAAATGACTCAGTAACTTTTGCGCTTGGATCTGCTTTTTCAAACCTCCCCCAATCATCATCGCCTTCCTTCCCACCCTGCCGCGCTTGGCCTGGCTCTTTTCTTTTTTTGCTCTCTCCTCGGCTTTTCCTGCTTTCTCCCTGCAATTTTGTCACCCAGATGCATGCTGTGGTTCGCGAGTGCGGCTCGGTTTTATGTGTCCGCTTCTCTCCCTTTCTCTCCACACACCCCCCCACCTCCATTTAATTATTTTTTTTTTAAAGAAAGAAAACCGTAGTTCTGCCAATTGCAAAAAAAAAAAAAAGTGTGTGCGCGTGCCTATCTGCCGGCGGGTGTGTTTGTGTGGTGTGTGTGTGTGTGTGTGCGCGCGCGGAGAGAGACTGGTTGGAAAGGAAGGACAGGACTGGCGGTGTGTGTTTCTGCAGCCCCTCTGGTGGAGGCTGCACTAGCCGTCAGATCTGGTTTTTTTTTTTTCCCATCTCCTTTTTCCGGCAGGTCGTTTTAATCCTTGCTAATTACTTTCTGTTCTTCGCTTGCCAGCTTCCTTCCCACCCTCCTTCCTCCTCCCCCCACCCTGGCCGGGTGCGCCTCCCCGCTTTTACTCCCAAACAGTTATATATTTATATATATATTTATTTTCTCTCTCTCCACGGCATTCGCGCGCGCGCGCGCTCTGTTCTTTACCCGCCGAATGTGGTGGGGAGGGGGAGGGCGGGCAGAAAGGTTGGTACGGGTTGAGGGTTCAGGATGGTCTTTGAGGAACATAAGTCTGTCCGGGTGCGGGGGGGGGCATATTAAAGCACTTTATATATATGTAATTGTATTTTATTTTGTAAGGCATGTTTAAATACAATAAAATAAAAGTTGTTTAATCAAAACAATCTGATATATAAACAATCAATGTGTCATCGTGAACAACGCCCCCCCACCCCTGCGCGCGCTCAGCGGGCCACGGTAAAATTATCAAAGGCTGACTGGTCCGCGGGGATAAAAAGGTTGGGGACCACTGCTGTATATTATTACATTCTTCAATGGCTTTAGATGTGGCAGCCTTGGACAAAAAAATTATCTTCAACTCTTAGCACATATGGAAAGAAATTTTGAAGCCACCTTCTATAGCACTTAGGCTTATATACCACTTCATAGTGCTTTTCAACCCTTTCTAAGTGGTTTATAAAGTCAGCATGTTGCTCCCAACAATCTGGCTCTTCATTTTATTGACCTTGGAAGGATGAAAGGCTGAGTCAACTTGAGCCAGTCAGGATCAAACTGCTGGCAGCCAGCAGAATTAGCCTGCAATACTGCATTTTAACTGTGCCACCAGGGTTCTTATCTCTGAAGAATATGCAAACATCTCAATTGTTTACTTAAATTGATACAAAGCTCAAATAACTAATCTTATAGATACAGGGAATGATGATTTTTGATAGAACTCCATTGCTTGAGTATGAAATTATACAGCTTTGCAGAGAGTGACAAAATTTCCAAGACATTGTTTAATAACTACTGTTTTAGAAAGAAATATTTCACCTTCTATAAATATTTTGTAAATCTCAGGGGACAAAAAACTTCTAAAAAACTTCTGTAACTACCTGTAAAAAACAATGTTACTGCCTTAACATTTTATTAATTTAATGAGTGGATTCCTTAAAGCAAAAGACTTCAAACTTTCTTAATGAAAAATTTCATTAAGAAAATTTTTGTGCAAAGCTAAAACTCCTGAGTTCTAGTGTAGTGATATCCTAGTTTTGTGCTGCAGTATCCTGGGAGGTTGGTTGCATTGTAACATCCTGAGCCTTTGCATTGTAACCTCAAAGGCTCAGGATGTTATAACACAGCCAACCTCCCAGGATGTTGCAGCACAAAAGTCAGGATATCACTACACTAGAACTCAGGATGTCATCACACAGCCTAATACCCAGGTCGTTACAACACAAAGGACTAATGGGCAGCTAGTACCTCAGCCATATAGGATGTTACAAAACAGCCGACTAATCTGCATACATCAACTCCATCAACTAATCAAGATGTAACAACACAGCCAACCAACCCGCTTACAGCAACAAAGCCAACACTCCACACACCCCCATCAATATTTATAGAAAGACTGCAGCTCCGATTATGCTTTGCTCGCACAAGCATGAAGCCGAAGGCATCAGCCTGAAGATGGAGACTGGGATCTCGTCGAAATGTCGCCAAGATACTCTCAATCTTACATGGGAAAAGATCTGAATATGCCAAGACCTGCATACCTGTACCCATGAAACACACACACACACACACACACGAAATAATTTTCACTAAGATACCTATGAACACATATGAATTAATGTAAATATTTTCTTTTTACATAGTGCAATACTGGGAAAGAAAATAAGTACTTGTAAAAAGTAATAATATCAATCCTCTCTTAGATTTAGAAGCCAGCAAGCTGATTCTACACTAGTAATTCTCTTTCAATCCTAGACTGGGAAGTACAAAACAACAACACTCTACTAATCCTTTACTTGGACCAATGTAATAGATTATGGTCTATTACAGTGATGGCTAACCTTTTTCCTATCACATGCCAAAAGCTGGAGGAGAGCAGGGGGGCTCATGTGTGGACATGCCCACACCCATAATGCTTTGTGCGCACATCCACATGCAACTCCCACCCTCCCCCCACTTTTGGCCCATGATGGACCTGTTTTTCCCCTGGCTCCAGAGGCTTTATAGGAGCCTGGGGAGGGCAAAAACAGCCCCCCCTCCAGAGTGCAGAAAACCATCCCCATGGGTAAACCGGAAGTTCAGGAATGGACTTCTGGTTTGGCCGTAGGGTGAAAAACAGCCTTAAAAGAAGACCGAAGTCAGCTGGCCAGTGCATACATATGCACTGGAGCTGACAGGGCAACGCCTTGCATGCCCTAACAAATGGCTCTGCGTGGCATGCGTGGCATGCATGCAATAGGTTCGCCATCACGGGTTTACTATATTCAATAAAACCCTACACAGAATAACAAAATAGAGTTGGAAATGATCTTTGAGGTCTTCTAGTCCAACAACCTGCTCAAGAGGGAGAACCCTATATAATTTCAGACAAATTGTTGTCCAATTCTATTAAAAACCTCCCATGATAGAGCACCCAGAACTTAAAGGCAAACCATTTCACTGATTAATTGTTCTAACTGTCATGAAATTTCACCTTATTTCTGGGTTGTTTTTTTCATTAATTAGTTTCCATTCATTCACGTGTTTTGGAGAACAGTTAATCCTCTCTTCTTTGTGCCAGTCCTTTAGATATTGGAACACTGCTAGAATTGATTCAGCTGATAATAACATGCCTAATGCTAAGAAAAGATTGCTGGAATCAGGTAATATTATCTTATGAACATAAAATATGATGACATCTACTAGAGCACATATCAGAAATATTTAACTTTAAACCAGAATCTTTTTTACAATTTAGCAAAAGTCCGTCAGGGAAATCCTAGCTGCTAGAAACACATGGTTTAAGATTACCAGCCCTTTGACAGTAGAAAAATATTAATACCCATATTTTCTTCATATTTATTTAATCAAATTTAAAGCAACCTCTTTCAAGAAAAACAAATAAGAAAAAAGTATAAACCTAAACAAATAATGTCCAACATTTGTTGCTATAAGACCTGAAAATATTGACAAAAATAGCAGTCAATAACTATGTGCAAGTGTGTACATTAAGCTCCTAAAAATGATATTGCAAAGGTTTAACTGCTTTTGAAGCATTACGTCTCTCTTTGTGTTTTTGTGTGTTACTACATACACAGAAATATACAGAAGAGTAAAGACTAGCAGCTGCCTCTATTTAAAATTCTGGAGTTGTTTCAATTGTCAACCAAAGAGTTTTTAATTGTTTTGGAATTCCCTAGAACATAAAGTTTTCATGTAGAATTGGTATGCCATTAAATCTTTATCAATTGCTTATGAATAATTTTTCTGTGCATAATAGCTTTCCCTTAACATCATGTGCTCCAGATGAACTATATTACAATGACTGCATTGGATGGGAATGTGCTTTTCCTTACAATTACAAAAACAAACATCCAAATGCCATTCTTCTGATAGGATGATAACAAAGGACATCTTCTTTATTGTCATTGCAACAGCTTTTATCTCAAGTTTGTTAATTTTTAATATTTATATCCCATCATTCAGCTCAGAACAAACCAAAGAAAATTTAAAATGTTAGACTTTTAAAAACAGATATTAAACAAACTCATATGGCTTGTTTTTGTCCATCAATGCATTCTTAATGTCTTATGAGAGCCGAGGTGCCGAGGTGGCGCAGTGGTTAAATGCAGCACTGCAGGCTACTTCAGCTGACTGCAGTTCTGCAGTTCGGCTGTTTAAATCTCACCGGCTCAGGGTTGACTCAGCCTTCCATCCTTCCGAGGTGGGTAAAATGAGGACCCAGATTGTTGGGGGCAATATGCTGACTCTGTAAACCGCTTAGAGAGGGCTGAAAGCCCTATGAAGCAGTATATAAGTCTAACTGTTATTGCTATTATGAAATCATGTGTAAATAAAATACCAGGTGCATAACAATTTGCACCAAAAGTCTTGATGGTGTAATTTTAGAGAACTCTGGACATTATACAATTATGAATGCAACTTGCTATAGATTTTCTGCACCTGAACTAAATGCTTTATTGTTTTCTGCCATTCATTAAAACATGGTACTTAAAGTCTGCACAATAGGATTCCACAGATAAGCCAAGATGTTAATTGGATCAGTAGATTTAGAAGCTATAAAATATGTTTAAGATTACCAGCCCTTTGAAACTAGAAAAATGAATAAACCTAAACAAAGGAGGTCCAACATTTGTTACTATAACATCTGAAAATATTGACAAAAATAGTAGTCAATAATTATGTGCAAGTGTGTATATTAAGCTCCTAAAAGCGATATTGTGAAGGTTCAACTGCTTTTGAAGCATTAAATCTTATCGCTATTCAATTTGCCAAAGAACTGAGGGACAGGAAGGGTAGAAAGAATGCAGACATTCCAGAAACAGACCATGAGAGCCAAGATTCCACCAAGGCCACTGATATAAGTGTTTGACAGAGAAGTGAACTTTTCTCAAAACAAAAGGACTATTCATAATATAATTGGACAGTGAGGAAGAGAAACTATTGTTTAACTTAACAATCATTGCGTGAGAAAAAACAGATTTGGTTTTTATTCTTCAATGCTGAACTGGTGTATCCAGTAAAGTTTTGCATTTGAGATTTACAAGTTCCTGAGTATGTCTACTTTTCTTGGGTTCGCTAGTCAGACTGTTGACAGATATACAAAAATTTCAGGACTAGAAATTTTTAGTTTAGTTTAGCAACCATTGGCTAAACAATTGCAATTACAATAAGTTATCTCCATTAATTGATTTGTTGTAGAAAAAATAGGACACGCAAGCCAACTCTTCAGGGAAGGAATAGTTTATTTGCGCAGGTTCATAGCAAAGAATAATTGGCCTGAACATTGAGTGAAATTCAGGAACTTCCTTATATAGTTTATCACTTTCAGATAAAGCCAGCTGTTAGCTTTGGAAACACCCCTCAAGATTTGCCCTTGAGTTACAGGAAGTTACAGGAAGTATGCATGGGTCAGCTAATGGAGCAATATATGTCTACCACACAGATTTACAGTCAAGCCAGCAGATAGATTAAAATAGATATTTTGCTTCAGCAGATTTCATGTGCAGACTTCCTTCTAACCTGTGTCAACCGCATCATGTTTTAAAAGCAGACTTTGCAATTTCTATATATGAACAGTTAAAAGCTTAATATCAAACCCTAGTTTGGTTCAGGCTTGAGGCCTATCTTGGTTCAGCCTGCCACCTCAGATTCACATCTGCATACATGAATCATTTTTTTCTCACACAATTCATTGTCATATGGAAAAGCAAGCATACACGTATATGCATATAACTTGGAATATTTTGTGTCTTCCAGAAAAATCAGGAGAAAGGGAGAAAGAAAAAGTTTGGTTAAGAGGAATAGGAGAAAAGGTGCAAACTTGTTTTCAAAATGAAGAGTTCAGACTCTATTTTTTTAAAGGACTGGATACAGTGTATTTATAAACAAAAAGCCATACTATTAGTAAATGGCTTTTTATCACAACAATGCACTATACAGAGACAAGACAAAATGGTCTCTTTTCTCCTTTATTTATACAGGCACTATTGCCATTAACTGTGAAATACACCAGGAAAATAACCTTTCAGGAATTAAATTAGTAATTCAAAAATATACATTGAAATATACAGTGATAATGTTGTACTGACCGTGACCCGTCAAAACCGCGGATGACAAAATTGCGCTCGACGAAAGCGCACATGTGACGTCATCACAGCGCAACGAAAAAAATTAAAAATTGAAATAAAATTAAAATTAAAGCAAGCCGATTCACATAAAGGTAAGGGTTAGGTTTAGGGTTAGGGTTAGGTTAAGGGTTAGGGTTAGGTTTAGAGCGTTAGGGTTACGTTTAGCGTTAGGTTAAGGGTTAGCGTTAGGTTTAGCGTTACGTTAACGGTTAGGTTTAGGGTTAGATTTAGGGTTAGGTTAAGGGTTAGGTTTAGGGTTAGGTTTGGGGGGGTTAGGGTAAGGTTTTCACTTTATTTTTACATTTTTTGATCACAGCGCAATGTTTTCGTCGTGCTGTGATGATGTCAAATGCGCGTTTTTGGCAAGCACGATTTTGTCCTCCGCGGTTTTGTGGTGGAACCGTACTGACAATTACCCAATCAAAAGGTTCTTTAATATTATTAATATATTCAGTAATAGGTTTTTGTGGCAGATTATCTAATAAATAAAGGGGAAAAACCCTCAAATGTTGATATAAAATTTAACAAAGAAAAGCAATATCTGTTCTTAGTATTACTGTTTAACATTGTAAAAAAGGTTAAATACTTAGGAATATACTTTGTTGACAAAAAATAATAAGGATTTATTGAAAAACAAATACTTTTCCAAATTGGGAAGTGTAACAGTAGATGCCTCAAGATGGAAAATATTATATATTTCTTAGATGTTAGGTTAAGTATCAGTTGTTAAGATGACTTGTTTTACCAAGACTTAATTTTCTTTTGTAAACCATTCCTGTACATACCGAAAATGATATATTAAATAGTTGGCATAAGTAAGTAATGAACTTACTGAAGACAACAAAACATATGCGTGTCAGGATTCTGACCGATGCCCTAATTAAATCATGAGCCTCACCCCAGGCTTCAAAAGAAATCAAATTATTTATTTATTTATTCATGTTGGCACATTCCAAGTGAAGCCAACTCTGACCTCAATTCGCGCACTGGCTCTGATTCCTCAAGGTGTGGCATCAGTCACATTCCCAAGTGAAGCAATTTCACGGGTTGTAGAAGTCTCTCCCTCTGGCCACTGTGGGTCTCCATGGAGATGGCCTTGACATAGAGATGGCTGGAATGTGATTTTGTTTTGACTGAAGTGCAATTCCCTCACTGCAGCTGCAAGGCTCTGTTCCCCATCCCTCTGCCTATGGTAACTTGATAGCAGGTCAGGAATGCTTGGCGAGTTGTCAATGTGCACCCTTCAAACCCAAGAATACAGAAGCTTGTCCACTCTAAGGATAAAACACCCAGACACCAAACCGAGCAATGTGGTATATGCAGTAAAATGCAGTGAGACATGTAGCAAATCTGTACATTCGGGAAACAAAACAACCGCTTCATAAACTCATGCCACAGCATAGGAGAACAATCCCATCAGGACAAGATTCAGCAATTCATCTTCATTTAAAATACAAAGGCCACTCTTTTAAAGACAGCAAAGCCCAGATCCAAAGGACCACTATATTGCTACAGAAATGCATCAAACCAAGACAAAAACTCCTAGAATGCATATGAGTCAATATAAAAGAAAAAAAGAATGACATTGCCATAAGTGTATACTACAGGCCACCCAAACAAGCAGAAAAAATAAACATACTTTTTGCTAACCAATTAACAAATATATGTAGAAAAATATTACAATAGTAATGGCAATAGCAATTACCCTGACATCAAGTGGAACATTTATTCTGCACCAAGTGAGAAATCGAACAGGTTCCTAGCTGACCTAGTTGACAACTGTTGTCCAAAAGGTAGAGGAGGGAACTAGAGGGACAGCCATATTGGATTTAATTCTTACAAACAGAGAAGAAGTGATAGAGGGAGTTGAAACTGTAGGAACTTTGGATGGGAGTGACCATGTCATAGAATTCAGCATAATCAAAATGGCAGGTGCATGAACCTGAGATTCTAACTATCATGAATATATGCCAGGTGCCAAGAGTCTGAATTTTGATTACATAACTATAGGACACTATAACAATTGTAAGTGTGAGGACAGTTGCAAATCACTTTTTCAGTTTTGATGTAATATCACATGCTCACTAAATAAATAATTGTAAGTCAAGGACTATCCTTATACATATGGATGTGATAGGCATGCATGAACATCCTTGGCATGAAAAACTACTTAATTAGTTTTTTAATCAGACTTTTGTTCCGCAAACCTTAAAAGATTCATTGGAACTCCATAATATCAAAAGAGACTGAGTTCACCATAGGCAAATCCAACTCAGTTCGATTCCAATTATTTTAGGAATGGACTATCCCAATTACTTCAGGAATATTGAACACTTATAAAACTTGTGCAAATAAGACTCTGAATTATTATCTGAAATAATAATTTAAGTTCCTGTTTCTGTTCATGATTTTTATGTTATAGTAGCACTAGGAATATGCCCATTACCTTAGTAAAACAGGGTCATATATCTCTCTCATCAGTATTCCATAATGTCCAAATTAGAGATTTCCTTCTGAGTCTAAATTTCCTGAGTATATCTTTACATTTCTTGTTCAATGAGTATCAGGCCATGTTGTCTATATTTCTATGAATAATTCTCATAAGTAGAGTAGAATGTGTAAAGAAAAAATGACTATTTTAAATACACACAAGGAAAAATATTTAATTTCTAAATTATTATACAATTGTATCACAGCGGCCAGTTGTTTCGCTGGATTTGGCATTGGTTACTAGTTGGGCCCCACCCAGGGGCCTAGGATGTTGTAACGTATTTTCGTAATATGCGTGCAGATCCAAGCAGTGCGGCTTTTTGCATTTGACTGATGGTGATTTTGTCAATTTTTAACTGTTTTAAATGTAATTCCAGTGCTTTTGGAATAGCACCCAGTGTGCCAATTACCACTGGAATTATCACTGCTGGTTTGTGCCATAGTCATTGAATTTTGATTTTTAAGTCCTGGTATTTTGCGATTTTTTTCATGTTCCTTCTCAGCAACCCTGCTATCACCTGGTATTGCAATGTCTATGATTGTGACCTTGTTTTTCTCAACCAGTGTGATGTCTGGTGTATTATGCGCCAATATTTTGTCTGTTTGTATACGGAAATCCCACAAGATCTTGACCATCTGATTTTTGGTGACTTTTTCAGGCTGATGTTCCCACCAGTTTGTTGCTGTTTTAATATTATAATTTTTGCACAAATTCCAATGGATCATTTGTGCTACTGAATTGTGCCGCAATTTATAATCAGTCTGCACGATTTTTTTATAGCAGCTGAGTATGTGATCAACAGTTTCATCAGCTTCTTTGCAAAGTTGTTGTTGTTGTTGTTGTTGTTGTTGTTATTATTATTATTTTAGATCTTTCATTCTGTAAACAATATTGTTGAGTTAACAACTATACTGGTATAAGTTTCATTTAAATGTGAGGTATTTATAGGTCATTATGTGTGAATAGATTCTATATACTAACTCCCCTAAAAAAGAGGCATTGTGACTCAGTGGTGTAAAGATGCTGGACATGGTCTCTGCTCTGTCAATTAAAGTCCTAGCACCATGTGGTGGAGTAAGCTTCTATCACTTGCCTCAGCTTCTACTCACCTAACAGTTTGAAAGCATACTACATTTGAGTAGATAAATAGGTATCACTTTGGTGGGAAATATCGGCAGATTTTTGTACAGACAGTCGGACCCCTGCAGGTTCTGGACCTATCCAGATGTGACCTCTGACTATGAGGTGAGGTAATATCAATGGTGAGAGAAGCCTCTGGATGTCACGGAAGGATCCATTTGCCTTTTTGGTGCAAAGTCAGTTTGCCCTTTGAAGTGCACCATGGATAAGCTCATGAGTATGAACTAAATGGAATAGCATTTTTTAGGAGCCAAAAAGCTACTAATATACTAACATTGTAGTCTCCTGGAAGTTGTAACATCACCATATGCTAACTAACCAACCAACTAACTAACTAACTAACTAACTAACTAACTAACCAACCAACCAACCAACCAACCAACCAACCAACCAACCAACCAACCAACCAACCAACCAACCAACCAACCAACTAACTGCAAATACTACAATATCTTCTTTTTTCTGTCTGTTTTCTTAGTTTGTATGCCAACCATCTCTCTAGTTTATTTGCATGTTCAAAAAAGTGTTGTTTCGTATATTTAAGTTTCTGTTTAATATCTGAAACAGTTAACAAAGCAATAATTTTAGTTTAGTTTAAAAATTAAGATTAACCTCTTATGGAGGGTATTTGGCACCACTTTTTATGATTTTCATTTTGTTCAGTTGAGTTAAATTATTTTTGTGTTGGGAATCCTGTAGTAACAAGGGCTGAGAAACAAATTTTATTTATTTATTTATTGTTTCTTTTTTCTTATTGTGGCTGTTTTTAAATTGTATTTTAGTTTGTATGCTAATGAGCGTCAGACTAATTTGATAGCATGAAAATAATAATCATAATAGAGTTAATTGTTTTTTCACCAAGGTTTATTATTTGTGTCCAATCAATAATTTTATTGATTTCCACTGATATTTATGTATTGGGCATTCCAATTACAGTAGTTATTGCATACATCCATATACTTATAATTTAATCTATTCCAGTAGCAGTTTTTAATGGTCTGTATAAACTTATTATTTTGTAAAAGTATATTAAATATGTCAAACCTCTCATCCAGAGTGAACAGTAAATCAGACATTTAATATTAAAGTCAGCTTTCAACTACATTTGGCATAAGACTTCTAGTTATGCCTTGGTTAATTTAATATCTTTTTTGAGGACAGCAATCAAACTTCAGTTGATTGGAGAAGTTGCTTGTAAAGGAATGCATAAGGGAAGCATATGTCTTAAAATTCTGGATCATATCAGACAGCAGAGCTTCTAAAGTGAACCCAGATTCATCGGCTTGTATAACTGATGGGGAAGTAAAGTGGGATCTGGATAACAGACTGAATGTCTATGTTATTGAATAAAGATTAATTAGGTTTAGAACCCAGGGGAAAAAATTCTTTTTTTAAGCAAAATAACTCAAAAGAATGAACAGTAGCAAAATAGGCATAAGAATAGAGAGAAATGTAACATATACAAATATGAGGTGTGCCAGAATCTTTTAAGACCTGCAGATTTATTTCAGGACTAATGTGGATTATTCAATAAAATGTATAATTTAATATTCTTGTGAAGCTCTTCATGTGTGGACACAACTCAGTTTCTTGCCTTAGCTTCTGACTCCTTGGAGAGTGGGACCATCAACATTTTCTGCCAAGCCAGATTTGGAGCATGTAAGACAGGGGTGTCAAACTGGCAGCCCTCTGGCCACGCCAATCCCGGCTCCACAAACACACAAAAAAGGTCATGTTATGTGATTGGGTTTGACACCCATGATGTAAGGCATCTGCTTCCAAAATATCCATTCCTCACAAAAACAAACCTGTGTTGAAACTTCAGAAAGATATGAAGGAACCTATGTACAATTTTGTGCATTCTAGCTACAGATCTTGCAAGCATAGATTTTCTCTGATAAATGGTTTGATCTACAGGAAATCATTGACATGATCAATCATCAAATTATGAAATTACAGGAGGCTTATGACCTGTAAAATACTTCTGATTGTTATGAAGTGTCATGACAACACGCCCCTCCCAATAGTTATGTGACTGCATTTCTTGTTCTTGGCAATTGGCTCACATTTACAACCAATTGTAGCATCCTGTGGTTATGTCACAATAGTTTTCAAAAATGTTGGCCAATTTTCATCAAAAAACACATTTGAAAGAATAGGTTCACACTTATGGCTGTGGTGTTTACTTAACAAACATGGATTTGCTAACTTCTAAGGTGATTCATTTAAAACTATAGCAAAAAAAATGTTGTAAAATTGGGACCAGTTATATGGGTGCCTCAATTTACAACTGAAAATACAGTCACAATTTCATTTGTAAGTTGAGGATACTCTATACTAGTGCTTAGTTGACAGGTTCAATGTCCAGAGTCTAAGGTAGGCATCTGGAGAGGAGAGGGAGAGGAAAAGAAATTTTTTGCAGTATGTTCCTTGAGTGAACTTTATCTGTGAGTAAGTAGAACTGGAATTACACTCTCATGATCTTTGTCTAGAAGTTTTGATAAATGAGTTTATCTTATATTTTGTAACAGTCGTCTTCGAACTGGCCAGTTATCACTTATTCAGTCCAGTCCAAATCTTGTTTTAACAGCTAAAATTTAGCAATATATTTCTTCATTTCTTCTTAGCCTATGGTTTGTTGTAGAAGTCACTTTGCTTCACAGGATCTTTGAAGTTAAGTTTTAGAGTTTACTACAAGGTACATAAGGTTATATAAATCTGAGTTATGGAGTTTCCCACTCAATAGTACCTCTGGTTATGGGAATGATAAATCTTACTCAGATTCAGTTAGGAATAAAATAATATGGTCTTCAGGGAAAGAATTAATACATACAGATGTGTTATGTAATTCACACAGAGCAAGGATGGTTTATAATTGAATGTATTAGGCAATGAGGTAGGTACTCAGCATTTGTGACATGTGGCTACTCTAGTTAACAATATGTGTCATCACTTGGTTCTAATACCTGAAGTAAGCGTTAGAAAATTGAGTGTTCTTGGTGTTCTTGGCAGCATTGGGAAGTGGCTGAGGTATGTTTAAATAATGGCTCCTCTAGCTTAGGAACCTTGGATTTTCACATTGCCATCTGCCTTTATATTTTCAGCCTTTAGAATTTCTAAACATGTCTAAATCCTGAAAGAAAAGAAAAAGATAAAAAATAGCAACCTGGGCACAGCTGTCAAATATCTGCCAAATTTTGTGACATTATGTGCTAAAGAGGATTTGCCATTTTTACATTTCTATAGTAAATTATATAACTATGTATTATACACAGAGAGTAAAATCTTTGAGCTTGGTTGGTTTCTTGCAGATGTTTCATTCCCTAAAAAATAAAAAAATAGGATTCATCTACAACATGGGTGCCAAACTCATAGCATCACATTGCCATCACGTGATGTATCATGACATTTTTCTCCTTCGCAGAGCTAGGGTGGGTGTGGCCTACACATGACGCATCCAGTCCTCTGGCCACAATATTGACATCCCTGATCTACAACATAAAATGTAAAGACTGAACCAGCCTTTATGTAGGACAAACAATATTGGGTTAATTACTTATCCCCTTTATCCTTTGATTCTATCAAATTATCCTTGTGGTGACAATGTAACCAGAACACTTTTAAAATTCTTCTGAAGAACAAACTTTGACTTAAAAGGTTCAAAGTTCATTTTCTTTCCCTAAATTCTTTATAATGTAAGTTTTGAAAGAAAAAGAAGGAATGTACAGTATATATTCTATATATTTTTATTCTATTTTAGAAAGGTGCCAATATAATGCATCTCACAGACTAGGCAAGACTGTACAAAGGTGACGTTCACAATATTAGTGTGGAGGTTGGTGAGTATTCAGGAAATAAAAGTTCATTTTTCTCTACAAAAATGAAGAAAAAATAGAATGGTTACACAGACACATACGCAGATAAGATGGTGAGGTGAGATGAGGTGAGATACAATCTGTATTAATTTATGGACTTCTTAACCCAATGAGAATTATATAGAATAACACATTTCTTAGCTTTACTTGTTTTTCATATTCTTCCACAGTTCAGAGATACATTTCTTCTATGTCATATCTGGGGTCAAGGCAACATTCTGCAGGCTCTGCAGTATTAGGGCAAGTGGGAATCTCAAAAGCTTTCAAGATGTGACAACAAATCTGTTGTGTTGTTAAAATTCAGGATCATAATATAGCACTTTACAAAGTAGCAGATTCATTATGGAAGAAACCCTTGTCTTTGGCATATTAGTATATGGAAATGATCAGTTGAAATGTTTTCCAAGTTGGCTCATGTGAATTAAATGCAATAAGATTATCAGTTTGCCTATATTTTTTCCTGATATTTCTCTGTTCTGTCTATTTCATTGAATGGGAAATGCAGGGGTTTTGCTAAGAAATTTGATTCCCAATTATGAATAAAGCCTACTAATTGTATTGATTATATAGTTTTCTCAATCAGTGAAATTTGTGGCATTGCCTTGACCAATCAGTGGTTGACCAGATGGCCTTTAAGATAACAAATGTTTGACCTTGCTTCTTCTATGCAAGTCCCAATACCTGTACCAACATTGTAAGTGTGTAGTTACATAGCTCCATACAGCTTTATGCTACCAGGTCCCCTTCCTTCCTTCCCTCCTTCCTTCCTTCCTTCCTTCCTTCCCTCCCTCCCTCCTTCCTTCCTTCCTTCCTTCCTTCCTTCCTTTTTCTGTCCATCTTAGCAAATTCAACTCTAGGCAGTGCAACCACTGCTTCTATTGCTGATGACCATAAAAATATCAAAATAAAGAATGTGTGTGTGTGTGTGTGTGTATGTGTATGTGTATGTGTATGTGTATATATATGTGTATGTATGTATGTATGTATGTATGTATGTATGTATGTATGTGTGTATACCAGGGGTTGTAACACTATATATATATATAGTGTTACAACCCCTGGCATGCCCAAATATGGGAGGAAGCTTACTGCTTCCATTCTCTGTCTATTGGCTCGTCACAAGAGACCATCCAGACAGAAACCCAATATTTTACTGTTGCCTTTGTTACATTTGTGTTGTATTTGTTGTATTTACCAGGGGTTGTAACACTAAATACATACCTATTTCCCTGGCTCAGCTGATAAAGGAGGAGGACCTTAGTGGTTAACACATCTGCCTAAGATGTAATACAGCACAGGTACTAATCCCAGTAAGGGTATGGCTAGCTGATGAAAGCTAAATAGCTTGAAATAGATCTATACTAGTCTCCCTTTATTTATTTATCAGCACAAATACAACACAAATGTAACAAAGGCAACAGTAAAAATATTGGGTTTCTGTCTGCATGGTCTCTTATGATGAGCCGATGGACAGAGAATGGAAGCAGTGAACTTCCTCCCATATTTGGGCATACCAGGGGTTGTGACTTTAAATATATACCTTTCTCCCTGGCTCAGCTGATAAGGAGAGGAACTCTGTGGCTTAATGGTTAACACATCTGCCTAAGATGCAATACAGCACAGGTTCCAATCCCAGTAAGGGTATGGCTAGCTGATGAGAGCTAAATAGCTTGAAATAGATCTATACTAGTCTCCCTTTATTTATTTATCAACACAAATACAACACAAATGTAACAAAGGCAACAGTAAAAATATTGGGTTTCTGTCTGTATGGTCTCTTATATATGCATGTGTCTGTGTGTGTGTGTGTGTGTGTGTGTGTGTGTGTGTGTGTGTGTAGTATTTGTGCTGATAAATAAATAAAGGGAGACTAGTATAGATCTATTTCAAGCTATTTAGCTCTCATCAGCTAGCCATACCCTTACTGGGAAACCTGGGCTATATATATATTCCTTAAGGCAGCATTAGAACTCAATCTCCTGGTTTCTACCCTGATGCCCTAATCACTAAATCAACTGACTCTCAGACAAATCCTAAACGTATCTGTAAAACAGCACAAGAGCCTTATTAAAAGCAGATAATTTTGCATCTGTACTTAATGTAATAATTGGATTGAACTTCATGACAGATATTTCTGTGTTTGCATGTTTATGATTTTTAAATATTTTTAAACATCTTAATGCAAAAATTAAACTTTAAA
The DNA here is from genome assembly GCF_051295495.1 of Thamnophis sirtalis. Taxonomy (NCBI): domain Eukaryota; kingdom Metazoa; phylum Chordata; class Lepidosauria; order Squamata; family Natricidae; genus Thamnophis; species Thamnophis sirtalis. Next base: position 52,395,298 of record NW_028261390.1, on the reverse strand, counting down.
CTTACAACTGAAATTAACCATAGTTAATTTTGTAGAAGATTTAACTTGACCTTCTAACAGCTTTCTCTATAATATAAATGTTACCTCAAGATGGAGCTGCTGACAGCAGCCTTGGTAAAATGCTCTTTTGTAGTTTGAATGGTTTTTAAAATTGTTTTCTGTGACTTTCTACAAATTTCATACTCAAGAATTGAACTTTTGAATTTCAAAGAATGGTCTTTAAATAGCAAATAGTTTTGTGGGACTATTCCTCCCTTCTTTTCAAATGCGGAGAAAATTCTAACTGAGAGAACATCATTTCTTTTGGCCTGGTGGAAACGAAGAAGCAGAAAAAGAACAAAAGGAAGAGAAAAAGGAAAAGAGGCAAGGGAGAAGGCAAATTACAAATGTTCAGGAAGCATGGTGTAAGCAAATCTCCCTTCCCCTCGCTGCATGTAACTAATTTTTGCTCATTAGTAAATAAGATAGATGAACAACCACTCTGAAATAGAAACAATGCAGACACTTCTAATTCAGCAGCCTTCTGCTTCATTGAAATATGGCTAAACAACTCGA